>NC_085137.1:177887442-178187442 GCF_035046485.1 Aedes albopictus | reverse complement strand
CCTGATGGAAGTGCTGACCGGAGGAATGAGGCACTGCACCGCATCAAGGCCGGTTATCGGAAAAGGTCTGCCTGGTTGGCAACGGTACCGGTCTGATAATTAAATTCATCGGACGAGAGTCACAAAATCCACCGCGGTGCGATAATTTATTTTTTGTTTACAATTTGACATACCGATTTATGACGTTCTCGGCGAAGTTTGCATAAGCCTACATCAAGAACGTTATAAACCTGAATTGTCTTGAGTAATACTTCTTACCCTTGCATAAGATGAAATAAATTTATGACGTTCTTGATGGAGGCCAACCAGGCTGCATTGAGAACGTTATAAATAATAGTATTCTTGAGTTATGCTTTTAGCTCTGGCATGAGTTGAAAGAAATTTAAGACGATCTTATGGTGATGTTGATTAAAACCATCGATGATGAACCGACCACCGGCCTGGATTTCAATGGATGCCATGTTGAGAAAACTCATAAACAATGTTCTCATGACCAGGAATAATAAGTTTAAATATTTTATTAGTGCGTTATAATGGAAGCGCGTTGCAATTTTTGGAAGTATCTTGCAACATATATACGATGAATTTTGCTTGGCATTTGGCATCCTTGTTACACCACGGAAATATTTCCAATTTGTGTAATAAATTAACCCCGATTACAATATTGTGTCACTTCCATTGTGTTTTTAATTTCAATTTAATTCATCAAACTTTTATGTCGACATAAAAGCTGCAATAGAAACAACACTGACAAATTTATTATCGTTTTATCGTGCACTTGAATAATTCTACAAGGAGAGAGCAATTCGCCTTGAGGACAACTTGGGAAGTACAACAAGTTTTAAGAGAAATTTAAAAACAACTCTCCAAGAGCATCTTAGGATGGGCCTCTTTGGTCTTATGGCGGGTTTATGGTTGAGTTGATGTCGTTTTGCAGAGCAGTTTGGTTTATGCATGGTTTTAAAGAACAGGCGTTGAAGAATACTTCAAAAGCATTATAAAATTAATTTTGTTACTTGGGTAGGTAGCTAGATACTGCCGTTCTACGCCCTATTGTCCCATGTTATATGGGAATCCCATATAACATGGGACAATTATGCGTATAACGGCAGGATAGGCTTGCGCACGGCAATCAATATTATCCGTACTCGCTTTTATAAAAGCAGGCCAGAATCATGCATGTAGATAGAGTCATAGCAATAGTCGTCTCCCCAGCAGGCACGCTGCCTGTTTGGGGAAGAGCAATAAAAGTAAAATAGTTGAAACCGTTTTGTTTCTATTATCGCCGTCGTCGTCGTCGTCCACTGGAGCACTTTCAGTACACTGATCTCCCGAGTGATCGAACACAATATTTCATCCACAAATTATCCCTACAATTTTGTTTTCTAGAGACGAACTAGCCAAAGGCTGAAAGCATCTAAAATAAAGATAAATCAATCAATTTGTTTTCTGGTTTTTAAGATTTTTTTTTCCGAAAATTCTTTCATAAGTGCCTCTACGACTTCTGTTAGGAGCTTCTTTGATGATTCCTGTAGAAATCCCTCCGATAATTGCCATAATAATATGGTTTAAGAGTTCTTCGTAAATTCTTTCTGATTCTTCTATGGTAACACCTTCTTAAGTAACTCTGGGATTTTCTTCAGAAGTTCCTCTGGAAATATTTCAAAAATTTTCTCCTGGAATTTCTCCACAAGTTGAAGTCTGGAAATTCTCGAAGAATTATTTCTGGATTTTTTCAAATTTTTGAAGAAGAACCTCCGGAATTTTACCTCAAGCGTATCATACAAAAAACTACGGATTTTCAAGATTTTCCACCGAAAAATTTTCTCATAAATATTATCGAGAAACTTACCAAAAAGTTTTAATGGAGTTCCTCAAAAATTCTTTAAGAAGTTCCACGAAATTTACTTTGAATGTTTTTAAGAGTTTAAGGGGTCTCCAGTTAGCCTAGTGGTTAAGGCTATGGATCACCAATCCGGAGACGGCGGGTTCGATTCCCGTTCTGGTCAGGAAAATTTTCTCGACTCCCTGGGCATAGCGTATCATTGTACTTGCCACACAATGTACAAATTCATGCAATGGCAGGCAAAGAAAGCCCTTCAATTAATAACTGTGGAAGCGCTCAAAAGAACACTAAGTTAAAGAGAGACAGGCCAAGTTTCAATGCGAACGTCGAGCCATAAAGAAGAATAAGTTTTTCTGGGAATTCCTCCAGCAGTCTTTTAAAGAATTCATTCAGCAGTCTGACGACGAGTTCTTTTAGAAGCTTCTTAGAGATTGTTTTGGTATTTGTGATGCTTTGAGAATATTAAAAATTGCAGTCCCTGAAGCATGCACCATAATATTTGTGGTGCTCTAGTTTTTGAAAATTTGCAAATTCTTGTAAACTGTTTTAGAAATTATTTAATGAATTCCTCAAGAATAGGTGAAGTGTAGTTCCCAGGGAATTTGTATTTGATGTACATGCTGAAAATCTTCGTGGCTGAAGCTCTGAAAGTCTCTTAAATAAAGACAAATCAATCAATTCATGGCTCAACTTCTAGAAGAATCCCAGGTGAAACTTCTACAGTAGCTTTTGGTTTCCGGTGGAACTCTCACAGAAACATCTATACAAATCTCTTATGAACCTTCTAGCAAAACTTCAGGCGTAACAGCAGAAAAAAAAATCTGGTGATTCTACTAAAGGAATTTCTGCTGGAACTACTGGAGATATTCCTGGTGGATCTCCTAGAAGAAATTCCGGTGGAATTCTTAGAGGAGTTCTCGGTAGAACTCTCAGTAAAATTCCAGCGAAAGTTCTACGAAAATTTCCGGTAAAACTTCTAGAGTAATCTCGAGAGGAACATTGAAAAAATCCCATGTGAAACTCCTTGAAGTGCTTTGGTCTTTCTGTTATAACTGATGCAGTTATTTTAGATGCACACTAAGATTCAGATGTTCCAGCTAAATAGTTTTTTCACTGAGTTCAGTATTTTTTCCATCTTTTTACTGAGTTTTCAACAGCAGATTTATCTCGGTACACTCGGTAATCGTATTTACCGTTCACCAGTAACGATTCTTACTGTGCATCAGTAATTTTTGACAGTTTATTAGCTGAGCTCAGTAACTAATTTACAGAATATCCGCAAAATAAACAACCGATCGTACCGAGTTAAATCTGCTGTTGAGAACTCAGTAAAAAGATGGGGAAAATACCGAGCTGATCTTAGTGTGTGAAGTCCCTAAATTTTTATTATTATCTTTATTAACGAGATTTTCAGCCCAGGGCTGGTTTATCTCGGGAGTCTCTAAATGAATTTACTGCGTAATTCCTAGATTTGATAGTGCATGATTTCTGATTTAATCTTTTGAAAGAGTTTCCGGCAAAACGACTGTAGAATTATCCGGTGGAACTCTGTGAGGATTTTTTGGTAGATATCCAACGTTATTTTTCAAACTTCTTGAAAAATCCTAGTGGCACTTCTGGAGTATTTCACAAAGCAAGATCAATTGGAACCCCCAATTCTAAAGATCGATTTTCTGTTTTTTTTTTGTTTTCGAATGAACTATTTTTTTTTCTTGAATTTCTAGAATACCCGAAATAGGTTGTTTTCTCCAGAATCCTTGGATTATTCCCAAAGCGATGAACTCTCTTCAAGAACCTACGACATGTTCAAGAACCTGGTTCATTTCAGAGGAGACATTCTTCAACTTAAAAATAATGATATTTGAAACAAATACCGGTGGAAACAATCAAAATTTGATCTTTTTTTAGCATTCTAAATGTTTAGTACTGTTATTATTTTGGACGAAAAAATTTACCACCGCTGAAAACGACCTAATGCCACAGTTTATTGAGTAGTCATTTATGAGGGTAAGCAGACAAAATGAAATTGAATTGGTGAAATCATTTGACCCATATCATAATATTTTAGATCGTTCTCTACTACTGAACTGCAGCCCAGCAATACGAGCTCCTATCACAAGCAAAACAGATAAGCACTTCAATTGGAATCCCCATTAATCAACAACCTTGTTGGCCCCATTTCGATTGCATCGACACGCAAAGCATCCACAGACAGGTTGGAGCAAAGCCGTCTCATCGTACCAATAATACCGAATAGGAGACCATTTACTGGAGCTTGGGCTAGGTCAGTGCCCAGTCAGTAGGTAGATACCCATTCCTTACCACCACCCCCCACCAAAAACTCACCTTCCGAGGCGAACCCTCCGAGCATGTCGTTCTCCTGGATGTGATTGATTATGTAGCTGTCCCGGTTAAAGCCATTGCCGCCACCCAGGCCGGAGCCCTTGCCGGTGCCCTCGTGGCCGCCTTTGCCGTGGCTTTGATGATGCTGCTTCCGGCGAGGTTGCTTCGGTGTCGGTGGCACGTACGGCGTTGGGGTTGTGGTCGGTTTCGGCGGCAGCCGGAGCTCTGCAGGAAAAACGAAAAATACAGAACATTCAGAGCAGGAAACGAGAACCGTCCTGTCCCGCCCAGTCAATGGAGAGCAAAATTATTAAAACAAATTTACATGCAATTAATTTGGCGATTGCACACTCTTTGAGCTCGATGGGCGCACCGTGAAATACGTCGATGAATGGGGAGCAGAGATGCCAGATATATAGGTTTCATGTCATGATTGAGTTTAAAACCTGTAAGTTTAAAGATGATTAACCAACAACTTCGAGGTAACTTTCGGGTAACATGAAAGTTACGCCTGTTTCAGTTAATGAAAAAAATAAATAAATAAAACAAACTGGCATCACAGGTCGCCCGAGGGGCTCGAAAAGGAACACACAATGAATGGGGCTGATCAAAAATGAATCAATCAATTCAGAAAGCGAGCGGCAAAAAGTCATGCCAGGATACCCCAAAATCATGTTAGTCACATTGCATTGCAAGCGCCGGAAGGATGAAAGGATCACGGTCCGGCACATTTAGGGCAATCCACTCGACCGTAGTAATTTTCCATCAATTTAACTGTCAGTCACATTATTCCGGGTGATTCAGGGAACTTGATGTGGAGGAAGGCAGGGGGAAGTTCCGTTTTTATTTCATTATTATATATTTTGTATGAATAATAAGCGGTAAAAGGTTTCATGACAGTTTAAAATGTGGAAATCGCAGTAACACAAACTATGTGTAACATTTTCCATCAAATAACCAATCAATCTACGTTAGAAGCATGTCACCTAAACAGGGGCTTCAATCTATTTTACGGGCATCATATCGATATTTAGACGGACGAATATTCAACCACAACTCACCTTGTAACCGAATCCGGGCATCGGCCTTTCCCAGGGCGTTGATGCTGGAGCACACGTACGGAGCAAAGTCCGTCTTCTGCAGGTGCCTTATTGTCAGGTTTAGCTGCCAAGTGAAAGCGTTGATCTTCTCCTCCACGATAACGTATTTTTCTCCCTGATACAGCTTTACCCCTGTAGAATGGAAAGCATAAAGAACGACAATCAAGCATCTGTTTAAAAAAAATCTCGGACGAATTTGCCTGGTCATGCGGTCGGAATGTGGTTTAAATCGTGTGTAACAAATTAATCGCAGAAGCAGCGTTGTGGGTTTGAAACTGAAATCCACGGAATGGATGGTATGGTTTGGTGGAAAGCTATGGGACTGTTGTTAACGACCAGCAGGCAGAACGGTGGAATGTCGAACGAAAGCTGGAAAATTGAAACCTCCTTTCAACAACAGACGACTGGACCCGATGGCTGTTTGTTTCGATTAACGCTGTTGCTCTGGTAGAGTTCCAGCAGAAAGTGTAAAACAATGGAAAGTAATATAAAGGGATTATCCAGAATTATGAATCGATCGTAGCAATTGTACATCACATATACAGGGGATACTCAAAATAACTGGGATAGGTAAAATTTTCAATTTTCAAAAAATGTTCAAATCGCTGTAACTTTTCGAAAAGGGCATCAAATATTCTCAAATAGTCATAAATGATCAAAATTTCATTGCATTCGGTTCATTGAATCCGGAGATGTAACAGCTCAAAGTTGACTATCGGATAATTATACTTTTTCCAGAACCTTTATAACTTCGTGTAGAATGGCTCGATCTTTTCCAAATTTTGACCACTGGTACACTAGTTGATGAACTTACAGTAAAAATTTAAGAATATTTGATGCCCTTTTCGAAAAGTTACAGCGAGTTGAACATTTTTTGAAAAGTGAAAATTTTACCTATCCCAGTTATTTTGAGTATCCCCTGTATCTTCTCCTCCTTTTTTTATTACCTTGTTTAATTTGGGAATTGCTTAGTGCTTAAATAAATGCATAATTTAAATAGTAAATAGAAACAATTTTTGGTACCAACAATATATTAACGTGTTGAATATGTTTCTTGCCTTTCTCGTACACCAAGGTGTACCGAAAGGCTATATGTTCACTCCAAAAATGAAATTTTGATAGAGCCCCCAATGGACCAAGTTTCATATACCAATCGACTCAGCTCAACGAGTTGAGATTATGTCTGTGTGTGTGTATGTATGTGTGTGTGTATATGTACAAAAAAAGTCACCTCACTTTTAGATAGTAAATATCAATCGATTTTAACGATCGACGGCTCATTCGACGCGGAATCTGGTCCCATTGTTTCCTATTGAAAATGGTTCAGATCGGTCCAGTCGTTCCGGAGTTATGGTCATATAGGTGTTCAGGACCAATACCCCTGGAAGGGGTCAGACATGAAAATGCAACAAACCCATACATGCGACACATCAAATTGCGGCATATTCGATAACTTGATGAACGGTTACCATTAAAATAGTCTCAAACCATATCTGAACCGGTAGTGTTCCAGAACCGGTTCTGAGTGTCCCGCCGGAAGTGGCCAAATATAAAAGTGAACCAAACCCATGCGTGCGACATAAAAAACACGACTTTTTTGATAACCTAATGATTGGCTAACAAGAAAATAGTCTCAAACCATATCTGAACCAGTAGTGTTCCAGAACCGGGTCCAGGTGCCCCGGCGGAAGTGGGTAAATATAAAAGTGAACCAAACCAAGGGCCGGATCTAAGGGGGGGGGCGGGGGGCCCGGCCCCGGGCCCCCACATTTTAGGGGCCCCCACAAAAACCTTTTTCGGTTGCTAACATTAACTTAATTATTCATATTGCTCAAGTACTGTTCGAAAATATGGAAAAACATTTTTGGTCATCTCTCCGAGGGGCCTCCACATCCGCTCGGGCCCCGGGCCCCCACAATCCTTAATCCGGGCCTGACCAAACCCATGCATGCGGCATATCAAACCGTGGCTTTTTTGATAACTTGATGAAAGGTTATCAAGAAAATAGTCTCAAACCATATCTAAACCGGTAGTGTACCGGAACCGGTTCCGGGTGTCCCACCGAGAGTGGTCAAATAAAATAGTGAACCAAACCCATGCATGCGACACCTCAAATCACGGTTTTTCAGATAACATGATAAATAGTTGGCAAGAAAATAGACTCAGACCATATCAGTGTGTTGGAACCGATTCCGGGTATCCACCGGAAAAGGTCAAATGTAAACCAATACATGTAAGGGAGCGTCCATAAATCACGTCACGCAAAAATTGTCCATTTTCAACCCCCCCCTCCCCCCTATGTCACACTTTTTGTATGCGACCTTTGAAATTTTTGTATGTGTTGTCACACTTTACTGAACCCCCCCTCCCCCCCCCAAAAGCGTGACGTAATTTATGGACGTTCTCTAACAGATCAAATGATTTATTTTGTGATCTGGTGAAAAGCTAGCAATAAAATAGCCTCAGATCATATTCGAGACAACAGGTCGTGTCCGGGAACCGATTTTGAGTGTTCCGTCGTATGTGGTCAAATATAGAAGTGAACCGAACCTATGCATGTGACACATCAAATCGCGGCATTTTCAATAATCTACTAAACAGTTAGCCAGCAGAAAGTCTCAGACCATATTTGGGAGAACCGGTAGTGTTCCAGAACTGGAAACTATTTCCACAATCACCCCCTACTCACCAGCAACAAAAACCCCCACCCCCAACCCCCAAAAGGGGGTAAAATATAGAATGGAACCAAACCATAGCGGCTGTTTGATAATCTGATGAAAGGTCGGCAAGTCCACATCTGTGACTGTTAATAGTGTTTGCGAGTGTTCCACTGAAAGTGGTTAAATATGGAAGTGAACCAAAATCATGCATGCGACACATAAAATCGCGGCTTTTTTCAATAACTTGCCAAACGATTATCAAGAAAACAGCCTCAGTGATTCGAAACTGGTTCCGGGTGCATGCGGCATGTCAAAAGCCTGCGGTACATCAAATTGCGGAATAATAAAAGTGAACAAAAACAATTCTAGCGATTGTTCAAATCGTGGCTTTTTGATAGCCTGATAAACTTTGGATAAGATTAAAAGTGAAGAAATGGTCGAAGTCTTCATATATGCAAGAAAACAAAATTGTGACCAAGGCGAGCTCATCAAATCACACCATTTCAGATTCCTGCGGTGTTAATATATAGTAGGATGGAACAACGTTTAATGGGAAAATTATAATTTGATCCCATCAACACCGAATATTTTTTTTTCAATTTCTCTTGCGTCTATACTTACTGCGCAAAATTTGGGTGCGGCTGGATGAGCCCTCGCTCTTCTCATTGCGATTGAAATTTGAATGGAAAATTTAGTTTTTTGCATTTTTCTCACAAGGAGGTAAATTTTTACATGAATCGTGTTACCAAGGATAATACAATATAGCTGCTATAAAACTAAAGAAAACTTTGTCGAAGATCGTAAAGTGGTCTGTGGTTGTGAATGATGTTAAGCTGGTCAAGCAGTCAACTGAGAGGTCTGATATTGTTCAGCTCTGTTTTGTCGTTGAACATAACATCGGAATATATGCCATCAATAAGTTTCACAAATCGATGGGGGCTTTGTTAAAAATTTTGCTTTTCTATATGTATATGTAAAGTGTTCCCAGGATTTCGAACATTTCGGCTAACGTCGAAGGAAAGATCATGAGTACATATTCGATGAGAAAGGCACTATCACCACTAGGTGGATTAATCTGGGTTTTTCCTAGATCCTACCGTTCTAAAGTTACAGCGAACACAAAAAAAAAAAACAATAAATTGAAAAAATAAAAATAAAAACTGTGAAGTAGGTATTATTTGAGATTTTGTTTTACTTTTTTTTTCAAAAATGTTCAATTAATTTTCACATAGGTGAATTTTCAGAAAGCCATTTCACTAAGTCCAGTTTTCTTGTTTCTTCATTTTTTTAGGTGTTTTGAATTTTCTGTCTGAATGGTTGTAAAATGTGTAAAGGTTTTGTAAATTGTATTAATAAAATCTGTTTTCGGTTAAAAAACTTTTTTAGACAAAAAATAATAAGAATATGTAATTAGCATTTGACCATCATTGTCTACCTGGAAAAATTTGAGGCTTGAAGTCTGTTTTCTGGGCGTTCTGGTGTTCGCCTTTAGAGATATAACATGACTATCACCTGGGTATTACTATGCCACAAAAGGTCAGCTTATTGGACGCTGTGGCTTAATTTCCTTAACAGGGGAGAATATATATAAAAAAAATAATCACCTGGGTAATTCAACTTCGAGATTTTCATCAATTCATGCTTCCTTGGCCATTTTAATTCCAAAATTCAGATTTCTCGGTACCAGTATGTAAGGACTGTATCGGAAATTAACTATAAACGTTCAAAATGCTCTATCTCGAAGCATGGTTGGTCTTTTAATTTCGGTTCTTCTATGAAATCTTCACAATATAGTTTAGTTCAAAACAGCTTGAAGAAATTTGGAAAACGTTTAGTATTATTAAAAATACGGTTCTATGAGTACACCACACAAAATAACAATCTGTACAAAAGGCAATTTTCTAAAATCTTTTTAACGTTTCAATAATTTGCAGTGAAACAAATTTGTACGGGGAAAAATCTGGAAAATGATGATTATTACTAGCAGTTATGTACACATAACATATCACTCAATACCGACTTTTAAAATTCTTATTTTGGATAGAAAACCCTCCATCATGTAGGAAATGATTTAACCCAAAAAACACCTACTTTTTGGTCGAACTTTGCCACTCTGTTTTAAATATCTTCAGAGGTTATAAAATTCCGTTCTCTGGTAAAACTACCTCTTCAATAAATTTAAATACATGCCCAATAGTAAGGAATCAAAGCTTGATTTTCTCAGAGATGGCGCCACCACATTAAAAGTAAAATCATTTTTCTTGTATGGACAAATCGCTGGCTTGCACTTGTTTCGCATCGCAGTGATTTGTGCCTTGGGGCAAAAAGTTGCAAATTAGAAACAAAATCATTATCCTTACGCGTTTCTTCTGGATTCATTGCAGTAACAGAGAATTGATTACATCACCATACAAATTTCAAGTTGTTTACTTCTTTTTTTCTGACTGGCATTTTGCACCCGTGTTGCGCATGATGTTTCGAGTGGATAGGTGCCAGGCGGCGCCGCTGTATATGTGAAAAACACATGGAACACGAGCGCCGACTATGATTCCGTAGCGCAAGCTTCTCTGCTTGTTTACACTGTTATCACGTTTACCGCATTTATCAGAAAAGCGCCACTATCGGCACTTTAGCAAAACCGCAGCTGCTTGCTTCCTATTGAAAAAAATGCGAATTTTTAACTTTATGTATTTTTTATTTGCGTAATTGTTCTTTAAAGTCGCATAAAAAAGAGTTCCTCAAAAAATGGCCATTTTTCATTTTTAGGAATTGCGCTAACCCAGCCAGCAATTTGGTTGCTATATCGAAATTGAAACTTAAATAGTCACACATATATAGCACCAAAGAAATCGTATTCAATGCACGAAACAGGCATATACATACTAAAGTGGAGGCCGTATCGAAACTTATATACGATTTCTGTGGAATCGTATACACATATTTTACGATTTCTCGAAAAAAAATCTACGATTTCGCCGATTTTATTCGTCTAAATATACGATTGTGCATGATCTTATTACGATTGAGAATACCAATATACGACTCAAGATTTTCAAACATAAAATAAACAACTGGTGTTCGGTGAGAATCGAACTTAGGTCCTTTGATTGAAAACTGAGCGTTATCTCTATTGGCTATATTGCCAAGTTGAAAATAGAGAGCAGTCTTGTAAACATTCGACATTTTTCACTACCTTCATTTCGTTGCCGCAGTCGAGTGTCAGCTTGCTTTGTTACATTCGTACGCTACCGTTACCTCTTACATACAACACGAGCGGTAAAATGAAGTTCAATAAACATAAGAAAGCGTCAAATCATTGTGGTCTGACATGATGACATTTGTCTAATTCTAGCTTTTCGTAAATATTTTCAGCTAAATCCTATTATGAATGTTAGTATTAGTTTATTCTTGCATGATGCATTGAATACGTCACACATTTGGCCAACACAGCTCTCATTATGGAAGAAGACAGGAATAACAAAAACCGGACCGTCTCCCGAAGACGCTATCGTGGTGAAGCGCATTCGTTTGACTTTTTGTTTCGTACAGTAGTTTGATTGCTTGTGTGGCGAATTTCGGAGACAAAGGAGGCCGAATATCAACGAAAAAGTTCAAATATCTATGATCTCTAACAAGACTGATAGAGAGTTCAAAGTGAATGGCATGAAACGAATAAAAATTAGCATGATACTGTGCGATACTTGTGGTGGGAGCGTTGTTGTTGTGCATTGAGTGGCACCAAAAGTGGTACCCTGCAAGAGGCCCGGAATTCACATGTTGTTGGAATCTATACATCACTCATTGTAAGTCATCTGCTAGTATGAAAAATTGAAAATCTATATATTTGGCTGAAATTATTGCTACCATGGTTGGAATGTGTCAACAACAAAATGCAAATTTGTGATGAATACCATTTTTTTCTCCATCATACAAATTTGTAAACAAACCCATTTACGATTTCCGAGATTAAGTTTCGACTATTAAAAGTGCAGTAACAATCATATGCGACTGTAAAAATGAATATACGATTTCAACGATTTCATTCACTTAGTATACGACGCAAGTGTGACGCAAACGATCAATATACAACATTGTTATAGTTGTATACGATTTCACCGATTTCCATCATACCTTTAGGTAGCAAGGTTGATTTAGCAGATTCATATACGATGTGAAGAAACGATTTCCACGAATCAAAGAAATCATATATACGATGCTAGCGAACTTGCAGCTTGACACTAAGAATGTATGTTTTTTTCACGATTCTATCCGATTCAGTGCGATCCTACCGATAGTATCTCGCACTTTTTATGATCGGAAACGACTATATGAAACAAAATCGCAATTGAAATTTAATTTGGCATCAAATGCAATTTTACGCAATCATTGTCAACAACTATACATATTATTATACAATTCTGATTCAATATATGAAAATATACGATTTTTTCCACACAATGATTTACGATATGTGGTTGGCTGGGAAACCACGGAGGAAATTTTTCTTGATAAAAATAATTTTCCTATATCATGAGCATTCTGGAAAAGAATATATTGACGCAAAAATAAGAGAAAAAATTGAATATTTTTCCACAGTTTTCGCTATTCTAAATTTTTAGGGGGTGTCCAAAATTTTAAAAACATATGTGCAATCTTTGAGATAAAAGTCCAAGTTGAAAGATTATTTTTTGAAAATCAGAACTGCCATTCTTTATTTTAAAGATTTATATAGTACCACTAAAAATAAAATTATGTTTATTTCGAATAGATTATTTTTTAGGCAGTGGTGAACGTTTATAGTTAATTTCCGATACAGTCCTTATGAACGACTTTTGTCGAATATGCTTTGATTTCGAGTTACAATCATTATTGTATGTCTTTTCGTTCAGTAGTTATGACTTTTACCTTTCTCGTACATCAAAGTGTACTGAAAGGCTGTATGTTCTAGAGATGGGAAAACTCTTTCAATTTTGAGAGCGAATCGCTCCCGATTCACTCCCAAAAAAAAAAGACGACTCTTTTGATCGATTCAGTAACTCATTTCCGGAATTTGATGAAAAATTTCGTTTTTCCATGCCAAATCCTTTCTTATGTGCCCACTTTTCGAGAAAATCCGCTATCTTGGTACGGACGTTGACATCGAATTAACAATCTTAGCATGGCGTGGTAAAATGCAAGATACACAGATTTTCGTTCTTACCATTAAAGAATCGAGTCACTTGTCCGGCAAGTTGTTGGACTCGTAATGAGCTTCTGTGAATCGTAACTCTTTTTAAAAAGATTCATGGTTCACTCACTCGGTTCAGTTGCCCATGTATAAGGGGCTGTCCATTAATTACGTAAGAGAAATTTTACGATTTTTGGACACCCCCACCCCCTTTGTAAGATTTTTTGTATGAGAACCAAAATATTTTTGTATGGCGCGTAAGATTTCTCAAACCCCCCCCCCCCTCCCTCTATATACCACATTGTTTGCTATTGAAAATGATCCGGATCGGTCAAGGCGTTTCGGAGTTATGGCCATCTTTATGATCCGGACCAGCACCGCACTATGGGGCGGCTCCATACAAAGTGGTGGCCAAAAATATTTGTTTGGTTTTTCCGCTTTTTTTAAGTATTCTAGTAAGATTAGCAAAACATTAGTCCAATTTGTGTATTTTCATCACATCTGGAAGGTGTAGGGGGGTGGGGGTAAGACGGACCACTGACTAGTTCTGCCACTTAAGAGCTAAAATTTGGTTTTCTTTTACGATTAACTCTATCTTCTTATCAGTTGATGATTATTGAACCACTCCATGAGAGAATACATATGTCAAAAGTGCAAAAAATAAACAATTATTTACCTGGCTACACGCTTTTGTGATGGGATCTAATTTTGAGGCGGCAAAAAATAAGCTTTTTTAACATTAAATGGCTTTCGCATTTATTTTGAGTTTCCCAGTTGTTTTTAACTGTTCCGTCCTATACACAACGAAGTTCAGGTAAATTTCATGGCTTATGGATAACGGTGGTGGAATAAATATTTTGCGTTGCGTGGGGGTAAGACGGTCCGCCTTGAGGGTGGGTAAGACGGACAGTGTTGGGGTTACTTTGGTAGTGCCATGAGAAACACATTAAAACCCACACATTGTTCCCAGATTGAAATCTATGGAGTACAAAAATGATTGTGGAAGCCGTGTAAAGCATTTTATATTGATTTTTTGTTTAAAAAATTATTATATTTGAATTTTTGTGGTTGGAACAGTTTGCACTTCGTAAAATTACCAGAACATTGCATACTGTTAGGCGTTTAACAGTGTATAGATGTTTCCAATTTACAAAATGGACTTTAATTTGCAAAAAAACACGTTTCGCTAAGAGATTTAAAGCCAAATTTAGATTCTACTATGATTAATCTACCGAATAAAAACGGCCATGAACATCATTTAACACAAATAATGGCTTATTAGCTAATTTTCCAAACGTGTCCGTCTTACCAACACTGTTGAAAAACATACATTTGGAGATGACTTTTTAATTATCTCAAAAGTCATGAAAAATCAAATTTTATTGCAAAATCGACTTGCAGACTGTAAAGTACCTTAGTTGAAGTAAATAGTATGGAAGTAAAATTTTATTTATCTCATTGTTTACACTGTCAAAATAGAGTGTTTCCTAAGCATGTCCGTCTTACCCCCACCCCCCCCCCCCCCCCCACCTAACTAGTATTTAAGGCCGCACGGGACGACGTCTAATTTTTCCTATCTTCCCTCTCTTATAACAATTTGCCTCGCGATTTTGAAGAAGCAAATATCAATTTCCACTACACTGACGTAGCTGAAACTTTAGTCGATTGTGCACCACAAGTGAGCAAATGAACGATCAAATTTCTAGTCAATAATATGAAGTAGAAGTTGAGATTTGCATCTTACTAACAACAGAACAATGGCGGACGATTCAACCGCCGTCCCGTCCGGCCTTAACCCAGTTAGGAACTACTTATTCCTGAACAATAAGTTGATTTTTGATTTGTTTTTAATTTTTGAGGCAGTTCAAATGCAAATCAAAACTATAATAAGATTGCCATGCATAAGATAAAATAGGAGAGGTGGAAGTGGAAGCACCCCCCCCTCTTTCTAGGCAAATCTGACAAACCCCGCCCCCCCCCCCCCCCCCACCATTTTTAATGTTATATAAGAGTGTTGTTTTATCAATCAGGTATTTTGGTAAATAATTGTTTATCTATCAAGAGCCCACCCCCCTCCAACTTATCTGCCAACACCCCCCCCCCCTACTATAATATTTGTTCAATCTCGCGAAAGGATAATTTTTAATTATGCTTCTATTATTTTACAACACATATCAACATCATTAACCAAGTTGATGATTAGTCTTCATTTTTTATACTGCAGGAATGACTGCTAAATCTATTTAAATAAAAATGAGTTTGAAGTCCCTTTGAAGCAACAAAACTCACGAACGGGTGAACCGATCGGAATGACTCTTGCATGGTTTGATTCGTATTCATGGTGGCAGTGTTTATATGTAAAAAAAGTTACGAAAATCAACTAGAAAAGTAAGAAAATTGGAAAATTACTGATTTTCATGAGCTGGGAAGGAAATCAACACGATCGAAATGAAAACAATCTAGAGTGCGGTGATGTTATGAGCTTTACAGTTGTTAAACCACCACAGCTTGGCAATTAAGACAACGTTTGCCGGGATAGCTAGTAGAACATAATTTTCATAGAAAAATTTCCATCATACATTTTATTAATTAACTGTCTCTTGAAACTTAAATTTCACAAGCAATACCTACTCATTTTTCTGTTCAGGTAACATTATTCCATATAAATTTTTGGGAATTGTCAATATTTTAGATTCGCTTTCCCGATTTTTAAGAACATGGCTAATAAAATTCACCATATTTAACGATGATTTTTTTCGCATTTTGTTCCAAGTGGTATGTCTGTTTGTCTGTGGAAACTTGATGCTCCTATGTTCCATATAACCACAAACAATTATTTTCATATTTGTTTTCGTTAAATTAACTACTGTACGATATTCACGTTGCTAGCGTTTAAGTTGAAAACAAACTTATGAATTTAAAATATTGTTCTCGTCTTTTAAATACAAGTAGGTAGTTTTTAGTAAAATTAATATATAAGATGAGGTGTTTCTTTCCCTGATGGTAAATATGTATTGATAATATAAACAAGATTTTCGTGAACAAAAGAAGCATTTCAGTCCAGATGGGTTGATGTTTTTTTCCCATTTTTAACATAAAAATAATTAAGTATGTAAGATTTTTAAGAGTTAATTAGACAATTAACAGTTCCATCTTTGAAGCACTGTTAAAATTGTACGATTTCTTTTGTATGTGCTCGCATAATCAATAATCGTAATTAACAAAAAAATAACTTCAAAAATCCAATTTTCGGGCTTGTGTCAAAATGACGCTCATCCGCAGCTATCCGCAGCTGGATTCGCGTTCCGCAGATAGTATAGACCCCAAACTAAACTGTGGAGGCGGTCCTTTGAGACTGCTCGACCCTGCTTGTTAGATATAGACCAACTTAGGCAAAAAATGTTGTTTTTGTCAATAATTACCCATTTTTTTACTAATTGCAATTAACCGTGTAACCCCAACAATACACCCATTATAAAGTTCAATCAATAACATTTCCAACGGTGGATTAAATTCTAAAATTAAACCGTTTTTTCACTGAGAAAATTGAATTTGTTTAAAATGCATTTTTTCTACAATTTTCACTATTTTTCTAAGTCTGATACAGTGACCCCACACCGATGAATCACCTTAATTTTGTACACTATTTATGAATTACCATGCTGATCAAATGGAGTGATCCATAAACTGTGGTCATTTTTGCCGATTCATAAATTGTGGGGTCACTGTATCTGTGGCGCAATGAGTTCCCATCACAGAGGGCTGAAATTTTGAAAATCTAGGTTTGAACTATCTGGCTCTCAAATGGTGTATAAGACATGTCATTCAAAGCAGGTAAATTTTTCGATTTTTGGCCACCACTTTCCCCATAGTGCACCGGTAGAACTACGGCCATGGCCGTATATGAAGCGGAACCAAACCCCATTATGCGACACATCAAACTGCGGCGATTTTTGTAGCCTTTAGCATGGTTGACGATTTTTGTGTGAAAACCAACACTGAGGACTAGAAATTCCACGATGTTGGCCCAAAATTAAAGACGGTGGTCTAATATTTTAGTTGGCGACTCAAAATTCAAGTTGGTGGCTGTTGAATAGAGTTTTAGGCTCTGAAACCATGAAATATGGGTATACTTGAAATGGGGCACGCTTTGTCCAAAGGGAAGTATTATGAAAAGTGAATGTACCCTAAATATTATTCACTTGGATCGTAGATTTGGACCTCTAGTTTCAGAAACTTGTTTCAGTTTTATATTTAAGATTTTTTACTAGTTTCCCATAAAATTTCAGGTGAATTTCATCCCATATAAAAATGTATGGGAAAATCCCAAGATTGATTATTTTAAATCGCACATAGGGTAATTGTTCCCATCGTTGTGGTAGTACCTAATGTTGCGGTAACGGCATTTGAGCACTTTTTCGACTGAAATGTTACCAAAAGGTATTTTTAATAGATTTATGGTGCTTAAATTATGAGATTGCACCATTTGTTTGCTTAAGATTTGCCCAAAAACCTATTAAAAGAAAATACCCAGTCACCCAACCATCGTATAGGATGTTGTATAAGATGTTAAAGTGGAGACGATATGCGTACATTTTACATGCGCCTAAATGGAGGCATGCACGTATATTGCCTCCACTTTATCATCTTATGCAACATCTTATACGATGACTGGTTGTCTGGGTATTTTCCTTAAACATAACTTTAACCAATTAAGGAACATCTTTTCTTACAGATACAGTAGTTTTCAAAATGATCGTAAAAAAATATTTTATTTATGTGTTTTTTATATTTCACTGTTTTATATTGTTCGACCGTTTTGTGGAACTTCAATTTTATAAGATTTGGTTTACTGAGCAAAATTTCCCACATTTTGCAAGAAATGCATCAAAGTTGACATTAGAATGTTAATTTCTTGACCTAGTAAGAATTTCCTGGCTATCGCTCTCAATTTAAAATGACAGTAAATCGTTAGTTTATTTAATTTCTGAAACAGTCCATATAAGGAAGAGTTCGTTTCATGACTGTCAATTTCCGACTGTTGTGTGGGAAAACAGTTAATAATTCCAAGACTATTCCAGGTTTAAATATGAAATATGAAATAACTTTGTCGAAGACCGCAAAGTGATCCAACATCTGTGAAAAAAGTTATGCATATGAAACCAAATTTGGTTAAGAAAGAATTTCGCCCCAAATCGTATTCGAAGTTGGCAGCACCTTTCCAGACCTCAATTTAACATTCTGGATATGTAGAAGAAAAAAATCCAAATTGTGCCGTATACTGAAAAAAAAAACATTTAAAAAATTCTAATTTTCATTTTAATCTGAAAGGGACAAAATTTGCCAAGAGTAAATTCAATACATGCCCATCTTATGGTGTGTGGACGGTTGGTAGGAAACATAAAAAAATATCTTGAGACAAAATATAATTGAAATCAAGTATGATGTTTTCTTTTTGAATCAACTTTTATTTTAATTTTGTTTTTACAGTATTGAGCTGAATTTCGTATTTTTACAATATTTTTTTCTCAAAAATTGAGTTATTTTGTGATAATTATCCAAAACTACTTTTGTAGGAGTAGTTTTTATTTAATCGGTTAAAAAAGTTAAGCCTTTTTCAAAAAACAGTTTCGGCCCCATGAGTCGATCGCATATCAGCTGAAATTCTCAAAGCTGACCTCGTAGTATCCGCCCAACTACTGCATCTATTATTCCGCAGCACATGGGAAACCGCGACATTTCCGGCCGACTGGATGCAGGGCGTCTTAGTAAAGGTTCCCAAAAAGGGTGACCTGACTGTATGCGATAATTGACGGGGCAACATGTTACTGTGTATCGTTTTCAAAATCCTCTGCAAATTGATCCTTAGCCAGATACATGAGAAGATTGACGCAACTCTCCGATGACAGCAAGCGGAATTCCGTGCCGAAAGATCCTGTGTGGACCATATTGTCACGCTCCGGATCATTCTGGAGCAAATCCATGAATTCCAAGAGTCTCTCTATCTGGTGTTCATTGGTTACGAAAAAGCTTTCGACCGTCTCAATCACGAAAACATGTGGGAAGTCCTTAGGCGCAAGGGTCTCCCTGAGAAAATCATCGGCCTCATTGAAGCACAGTACAGGGCATTTTCATGTAGAGTACTGCACAACGGCATTCTGTCCGACCCCTCCGGGTCGTTGCTGGAATGAGGCAAGGATGTATACTATCACCGCTACTGTTCCTCAGCGTAATCGACGAGATCCTGATAGGTGAGATTGACCGTGAACCAAATCTTGGATTGCCGTGGCAGCCCATTACCATGGAGCACCCAAATGACTTAGAACTGGCTGATGACGTTGCTCTTCCAGCTCAACGGTGCTCTGATATGCAGAGCAGGCTCGATGATCTTGCCAATCGCTCCTCAGCGGCAGGTCTTACCATCAACGGCAACAAGACCAAATCGTTGGATATAAACACGGTCAACCCTTCCAGCTTTACGATTGCTGGGCAATCAGTGGTAAATGCTGAAAGCTTTCAATATCTTGGTAGCCAAATGGCGGCCGATGGCAGCACCAAGATCGACATAGGTGCAAGAAGGCGAGGGCTGCTTTTGCTAGTTTGAGAAATGTATGGAAAAACAACCAAATCAGTCGACGCACCAAAATCCGCATGTTCAACTCGAACGTAAAATCTGTGCTGCTATACGCCAGTGAAACCTGGTGTGTGTAAGTGGAGAACACGCAACGGCTGCAGGTCATCATCAATAGATGACTGTGGTGCAGAATTCATGCATGGTGACCTAACAATTGGATCTCCAACGTGGAGCTCCATCGTCGATGTCATCAAAAGCCGATAGCGACAGAAATTCGGGAGCGAAAGTGAAGGTGGGTCGGCCACACTTTACGCAGGAGCAGAAACGAAATCTGCTAGCAAGCGTTAGACTGGAACCCACACGGTAAAAATTCTGCACGCTGGATGTAAGGGAAAAATCCCTTAACTATTCAACGTCCCAATCAACATGATTAGAAATTCTTTTCCATTTAAATCGCAATGCTGCCAGTTTTGATTTGAGAACCAAAACAAACCCACCAAAGAAATCAACTGAAAATCACTTCGATTTGCACTAATGTACAAAACAATACAATTCAAAGTGAAAAGATGTTGATTTGGTAATGACTGTTTTGGGCATGAAAGTAATTATAAATGACAGGTGGTAGAAAGTGTTTCGCTTCGATTCGCACCTCATTATCGGATGTGAAGTAGTGTAGTGGTAAATCAGAAGACCGTGAATCTCAAGGTCCTGGTATCAAAAATTGGTGTTGCAGAGGGAATATTTTTTTATTTTTTATTTTGAAATCAAAACATTGTCAACAATGAATCACGCTATGTCTGAACCAACTGATTATAAAAATTGAATGTACATCGGGTTTCTTTCCACCAAACATCAGTATTCAAGCTATATTTTTATTTGCAGAAGGTTTTAAAATATTTCATCGGGGAAATTTTGATTTTTTCATCTTTTTAGCTGTTTTTCATACAAATTTACATGAAATTCTCATTTTCGGCCAATTTGTCTCACATACAAAATGTATGGAAAAATTTTCACCGATAGAATATTTTAAAACCTTCTGCAAATGATATATAGCTCGAATGCTGATGTTTGGTGGAAAGAAACCCGATGTACATTCAATTTTTATAATCTGCTGGTTCAGACATAGCGTGTGAATTGAAGTGCACTTCCAGTAAAACTGAAGAGGCATTGAATGTTCTTTTTCAAATGATAATTAGATGATAACAAACTGTTTGGACAGTAGTGCGAATTCAAGTGCCAATCTGTTCATATCAGAGTGCAGATTTTTTACCGTGCAGCAGGACATCGCAGCAGATGCAGACCCAGAGGCTCATGCCTCAACATCGAAATCAAGCAAGTCGACAGAAATTTGACCTGGCCACAGGTCAAGGCGATGGCTGGCAATCGCCCAGTATGGAAATCTTGCAATTCGGCCCTCTGCACCACCGTGGGTGCCCTGGACTGAAAAAAAGTCTCGATTAATTCTGACAAAGTTGTATTGAGATTTGGGGCGAAATTTGGCATATCCTATCAGAATATAATACAGAATATAATCAGAAAATAATACATAAGCAGTTGGAATGCATAGCTGCCTTAAGTAAGCATAAGCAGTGCTGCTCAAAAACTTTCTGCCGTAATTAGCATTTCAACTGCCACAGATGTTTTCGCTTGAGAGCATTCAGATGCTTTTTAACTCCTCTTCAAATGACAAGAGTAAAAAGTATGGGAGATATGTCATGTGTTTAACAACGCATGCTGTCTCTCTCTCTTACAGGATCTATGTCTCTGTTGACAAATTTGTTCATCCAAGTTTCTTATTCGCTTTTCCCTTACTCATCCAAAAGCTCCACGCAAATATTGCTGCTGCTGTTTTGGATTGGGAACATGGCCATCGAAAAACTACCTACCATTTCTCGTTTCGTCGAGTTGGCGTGGAAACCGTCAAAGATATTCGACAATGATTTTTCATTTGAGTCTAACTGACTTGATCGATTTCTTTTCGTCGATTCTCTTTTTAGTTAATACTTTCATCAAAACAAACTAAACCATTGTTCTTCTTGTTTCTATAACAGGATGTACATGTCGTCCATTACGCATAAGAAAAAAATCATAGGACCTCAATACACGTTCTGTAATAAGACAAAGACAGGGCCGATAGAGAGAAATTACAGTTAGGCCCTAATGAAGAATTAGTGTCGATTTGCAGAAAATACACATTTTTTTATTCCATTTCGTAATATGCACTGTTGAAATTTTGTTTTCTTTTTATTTTCAACTTCACAAAATGCGTGTAACACTTAGGGTCTGTCCATAAACTACGTAGACTCGGAGGGAGGGACGGGGGGTCTGGCCAAAGTCTACGGTCCACACAGATTTCGAAAATTTTATATGGACGAAAGTCTACGAGGGGGAAGGGGGGGGGACTGAAATTGCTAAAATTTAGTCTTCGTAGTTTATGGACAGTGCCTTAGTAGTATGCCTGCTATTTTCCATATGAGCGTCCAACCTTAACAATTCCATTTTACCCAACAGGAGCCACCGCAAAACATGGCATTCATCGGAAATCATCGCACTGGGTGGGAAATTCAACCCAAAATGTCCCGGCCCTCAAATGCAACACAGGAAAATAAATCAAAATTACATGTGAAATCGCGCCAAATGACTTGTGAAATTGGAAAAATCGAGAACAGGCTGCCGTACCACCGCGTTCTGCCTGGATCCAGACTGAGTTCTGCTCGACTACTGCTGCTGCTGCCAACCGTGCGCCATCAATAACCATACAAACAAGCTCCAGCAGCCTGCCTCGAACAGAATCAAGGCTGAGTATCACAGTAGGAATGCAGTGCGGCGGTAACATTATTATTGGATCTCCACAGCCACAGCAGAGCAAAATGTTCGGCGATCAAACGGCCGTGCCATGGATGTCGAGGTGGTCGAAAAAACAGCATTTTTTATTACATTAACCCCAACCATGCGCCACAGTGCCATACCATTTCGACCCGAAAGCAGGATGCATGTTTATTTCGTGTGGATTTTCCGGAGGATTGGAGTGTGTTGTGTTGTGTACTTACCGTCATTTTTGTACCACCCGTTGAGGGGCGTTGGGAAAGCCTCCACGATGCATTGGAGCATGACGTGACTTTCGACCGGGGCGGCCACCAACTGATTGCCCGCTTTGACGCTGGGTGAGACTGCAAATTCAATGGGAGAAATGGGATTTTAAAAATAGGGTTATTAATGGGAATCGGTCAGTTCATTGGAAATGCGTAAGGTTGGCATGCATATTTGATTCATTTGATACGGGTAACATAATAAGACAACATTCAGAATTAATATAACGAGATGATGGTAATTAAAAACCATCAGTATTCGTGGGAATTAAATCAGATTCGGATTTATATTTGTATCGATGTTGACTTGAACTTTACCTTGAAACGGGACTAAAATTCTGGCTTTAATTTGCACTTGGCTTCAAATTAATATGAGTTTGGATTTCAAATTCGAACATGTTCAAACAATTCGTATTTAGTGTCGAAATTCACATTGTTCAAAACAAAGCAATATAATCGACATCCAATATCAATTCATTTTAACCTAATGGGAATTCAAATCACTATGAAGATAAGCTCTCACGTTCTACTTCAAACTCAAATATCGCTCGATGCAATCTTGAACAGCCATAAGCCACATCGCTCTATTTTGTAGAAGACCCACAAATGTCCTCTGAGAATATCCAACTATTGATACTTCAGAACAGTGACGTTACTAATTGACAGAAGTTGGTTGTTATTCCGGTTTCGACTTACAGCCAAACTATGGCATCGAGTTCATCTGAACAGGATAAATCAATTCCCCACATATTTCAGAAGTTCAATTTTCATGATTGCACTACATGCCATTTCCACGAGCATCCATCACATCACATCGTATGCCATACCACAATAATTCCATTATAATTAACTTACAATTGACTTGCACATCGTATCGTTTACTGACAGAGGGTGGAATTCCATTGGAAGCGATGCACAGATAGCCACCCATGTCGGTCCGCTGCACCTGGTTCAGGATCAATCTCTCGCCCTCGACGGCTTTCATAACTGAAATAGAGGAAAGGAAAAATACAAAGGTATTAGACTTGCTATGTCTGGCATGACAACTTATTGTGTATTGACTTTTAAATGAAATGGTAGTTATTGTTCATTTTTCATCTTCCGTGCTCATAATTATTTGAGAAAGCTATAGATTATTTTCTAATCCTGAGGTATCCGTGGAGAAATACGAATTGTGGTCAACTTTGGAATTATCCAAAATATCAGGAGAAACTGCAGGGGAATCCCAGAGTAAAGGGCTGGAGAAACTTAAGTTAGAACCCCTGTAGAAACTACAAGTACATGGAATCCCTGAAAAAAAAAACAGGTAGAACAAGGTGCAAGAAGCTCAAGATGAAGCCACTGGAGAAATTCGATGAGTAATTGGAAGCAATCGGTCACTGTGGTGTTGTAAGTATGCTTATCAAATTGGGCGCTCGCACCGTGCTCTTGTGCTGTGCGGACGTAAGCTGTCTCTGCTATAGGAAGTTCTACTACCTATAGCAATTCAACAGTACTTCTTAGTACTATCTACAATAGCACTTTTCAGCGCTAAATTTATAATTTATTTTGATTTATTTAGTACTAAATCAAATTCAAGATAAAACTGAATCAACGATATTTCTCCATAATACATGGCTCGTGGCTGCCGCTCTCCATCGTCGGTCGCGCCTAATGTTCGCCTGGTCCACCCATTGTGCTCTCTGCGCTCCACGCCTTCTTGTGCCAACCGGATCAGTAGCAAACATCAGCTTTGCAGGGTTGTTATCCGGCATTCTTGCAACATGCCCTGCCCACCGTATGTCTCCGGCTTTGGCCACCTTCTGTGTTGGGGGCAACCCTACGCCACTGACTTCCGATAGCGCACAACCTCGCGCTGCTTTCTGTCAAAGCGCTGTCAAACGCTAATAGACGTCAGTTGCCAAAATTCCTTCTTTTTTTTATCTGTATTAACGAGATTTTTAGCCCTAGGCTAGTTCATCTCGGGACCCACGCTTTACTTCCCTTCCGAAGGAAGAACTCAGTATGTCGGGAGTGGGATTCGATCCCAGGTCCTCGGCGTGATAGTCAAGTGTTCTAACCATCCCACCAGGTCCGCTCCCAAAATTCCTTCTTATCATTCTCAACACCATTCTTTGCATTACACAAAAAAGGCGACAAAAAAGTATTTTGTAAGATTCTTTAATTTGAGAATTCAGTCCGTCATCCTCCCAAGCAACACACTTGGACATTAATAAGTTCCTGTAATTTGTATGCAACTATATTGAAAGTTATGACGTTTGAACCAATCGTCTTATTAACGACTAAATTGCAACCAAAAAAGCGCAAGAGGTGGAGCCAATATAAAACATCCATTCGTAATATAAACGGTTTTGATACGCAATCGAATTATTACCAAGATACAACTTAATGTCGACTTAAAAAATGGTGACCGATTCGACAACTAGTCAGCTAGGCACCACATTCGTTACTGCCAGTTATTATGCATCAACAGTTTCGTTCAAGTGATTAATAAATTGTGTGCATAAATATACCGCAAATAAGGCTGACCGAGAATGTCAATTTGTGTGCCGTTCCAGATTTATCGGTAAGTTACGCATTTTAGATCCGTATTTTCAACGCGCCTCAGTCTATCTATCATTTTGCGAGTGAAAATTTAGGCATTTGTGGTAAAAATTAACTCGCCATATTGCTTCGGCGGAGTGCATTTCAGCAGCTTATTTAATGCACCCATAAAATGCTAAAAAATAATTTTAGAATTTAGAAAGATACTATTTGCTGAATCATGTCTATGGGAATCCGTATTGACAAAGTACAACAATGCTGCACGTGGAACCGCCAAACTACCAAAAATTGGATTCTTTTGACGCAATCCTATAGTTCGGCCCAATAAGTCAACATTTGAGTGAATCGATTAGACGCAAGGTAAGTTGCCTTCATCTCCAACTAAAACTTTACTCAAGAGTAGGTAAATTCAACCCAAGACCCCCTTCATTCAACCCAAATTTGGGTAAATATACATTTATCGAAAATTGCCTTATTGGCCTCAAGGACCCCCATTGGATAGACGCATCTCTGTTTATTTACGACAACATCTGTGGGTGAGAGAGGAAAAACAACCTAGTTTTGGGCAGTGTCGCGAAGCATCAGCGTACAAGTCACAAAAAAGCTGATAAACACCAAACTTATATCACCCTGTCTCTGCGGTTTCTGATTCGCTCTCTCTACAGTCGCTAACACCAGAAAAGACAGAATCCCATCATAGTCACCCGGTCACCCTTGTTTTGCTACAATCATACTGACTTGGATACGGCTCATGTGAATGTCATGACTCTCTCCGTCGCCTCAAGCAGATGCACGCGCAACAGCATGTAAAACTATGCATGTGTATTATCACAAGCACGGTACTACGTCATAAATCCTATTCGTTTTGCATAGCACAGTTTAAACGCACACATTGAGCGCACCACGCAGTTCGCCCTGGCTACGGCAAACGCTCTCACTTCGCCCGTTATGCATCGTTGCTCAGAGAGATTGATTCTCTAGCAACCCGCCTGAAGCATACTCGGCAACTGCTATCGCTGCAAAGCTGCGAAGGGTGGAACCCACAACATGTTTGTCATTCCAGGCATGACATGCTATCTGGTTCGTATCACCTTGGGAAGGGTGACTCCAGAAAGCGGTTCAAGTGATTGTCTCGTGATGGTCGCGATTATTCGCAAGACTGGTTTTGGGTAACAAATCAATTTGATATACTCATTTTAGGGTAAAATCGACCCAAAATAAGGTAGTTTGAATTTTCCGTGTAGGACATAAATAACCTAAAAAAGCAGACACTTGGACGTGTACTTCCCATTTACGTCGACAGTGGCTGTCCATTTATTACGTACCGAAAATTTCACGTTTTCTGTAAAAAATGAAAACTCATTGTAAAATTTTTCGTGGGAAACTCCTAATATTTTTGTACGTTACGTTAGATTTCTCAAAACCCCATATATTCAAATCTTCCCAGTAGTGCTGGGTACCTGTCGTTCGGTACTGCGAAAATGAGGCAGAATTTTTTTTTTTATTGGGTCAATATTATACTTCCAATCAGTTTTGTTTTTCTATTTTACTGCTTCAATTTTAAAAAAATTTGGAATATGTCGATAAATTTATAAACAAAAGGTGACATTTTATTTGTACATGATTTCGTTATTTTTTAAACATTTTGATTTTTACAGTGCATTTTATATTTTTCGTGATCACAAAAACATTTTGCCGCACATTTTGGAACTTCTATCTCTCCTGTCAAAATTGTTCGTTATGTTCTAAATAAGTTCCAGGTGCAACATGTTTATAACAATCAGAATCAATGTTTTGGTTGATTTGGTTTGTAAACGGTTGTAACTAAGATTCATAGGAACAATCAGATTATACTTCAGTTATAAATTGGTTTCGCAAGTTTCGACTAATGTTGACGTTTGTTTTCATTTTGCTAGTTGTTATAAAACTGTTACACCTCAGTTTGGTATTAACAACAGGATTTTAATATGTTTTAATTTTAAATGTTTCATGAAAACTCAGTTGCAACATGTTTGCAACGATGATCACTTCCATTTTAGTTGCAGGTGCTACTTGGGCTATTTCCTAAATAGATAATTCCAACTAGGAGACCAATTGTAAATAGATATAAGTTTAATATCGAATCACTAAATTGATTGAAGAAATTTCAATACAGTTTAAGCTCACTTAACCACAAAAACGTTGTGCTACAAACCACTCCGAAAACGTCCGAAACGTTCCAACATTCTGGATGTTGGGTTCGCCGTAAAGTGCAGCGAGCTCGTGGTTCATCTTTCTCCGCCATACACCATTCTCCTGCACACCACCGAAGATCATGCTTAATACGCGTCGCTCGAAAACTCCGAGTGCTTGTAGGTCCTCTTCGAGCATGGTCCATGTCTCTTGTCCGTAGAGAACAACCGATCTTATCAGCGTCTTTTACATGGTGCACCAAGGATCCAAGGTAGACGAATTCCTCCACCATCTCGAAGGTATCCCCGTCTACCATAACATTTCTGCCCAGGCGGATCCGGTTGTGTTCAATTCCACATACCAGCATGTACTTTGTTTCTGAGGCATTCACCAACAGTCCGACCTTTGCTGCTACGCGCTTCAGTCGGGTGAACAGCTCTGCCACCCCGTTACAAATGTTCTGGCAATAATGTCCATGTCGTCCGCAAAGCACACAAATCGACCGGATTTTGTGAAAATCGTTCCCCAGCTGTTGAGCTCGATTCGTCGCATTACACCTTCTAGAGCGATGTTGAAGAGTAGGCATGAGAGTCCATCACCTTGTTTCAGTCCCCGGCGAGATTCAAACTGGAATGTTCACCCGAAAATCTTACGCAGTTTTGCACACCGTTCGTCGTTGCTTTAATCAGTCTAGTCGGCTTCCCAGGAAAGCCGTTTTCGTCCATGATTCTCCATAGTTCTGCGTGGTCGATACTGTCGTATACCGCCTTGAAGTCGATGAACAGGAGATGCGTTGGGACCTGGTATTCACGACGGAGGATTTGCCGTACGGTGAATATTTGTTCCGTTGTCGACCGGTTGATAGCTTCCCACGAACTAATTTATCTTAGGTGACAAACGACGGAAGACGATCTGGGATAGCACTTTGTAGGCAGCATTCAAAATAGTGATCGCTCTGAAGTTCTCACATTCCAAATGGTCGCCTTTCTTGTGAATGGGACAGATTACCCCATCTATCCACTCCTCCCGTAGCTGTTCGGTTTCCCAGATCCTGACTATCAACCGATGCAAACAACTTTTCTGAGCCAATCTTGATGGGTTCAGCTGCGCTATCATCCTTACCAGCTGCTTGTTGGTTTTGAGCTGGTGAATGGCATCGTTAACTTCCCTCAGAGTGGGAGTTTGTTCATTTCCGTCCTCTGCTGCACTGGCGTCGTCGTTTCCTCCGTTGCCTTAGTCTCCCGTGCCTACGTTCTCCACGCCATTCAGGTGCAGATCGAAGTGCTGCTTCCACCTTTCGATCAATTCACGTCCGTCCGTCAAGAGGCTTCCGTCCTTATCCCTGCATATTTCGGATCGCGGCGCGAAGCCGTTGCGGGATGCGCTAAGCTTCTGGTAGAACTTCCGTGTTTCTTGGGAACGGCGCAGCAGTTCCATTTCTTCGCACTCCGCTTCTACCAGGCGGCGCAATTTCTCCCGAAAGAAACGGGTCTGCTGTTTCCGCTACTGTTTGTAACGTTCCACGTTCTGTCGGGTTCCTTGCTGCAGCATTACCGCCCGTGCTGCGTTGTTCTCCTCCTAAACCGTTCTGCACCATTCGTTCCGTCGATTCCATTCCAAGTATCTGAGGATGCTCTCGGCTGCTTTCACTGTACTTCAGCCTCATCGAGCTCGCCCTCAACTGGCAACGCGGCCTCGAGATTCTGCGCGTATGCGGTAGCGACATCCGGTTGTTTCAGTCGCTCTACGTTGTACCGTGGCGGTCGCCGGTACCATACATTCTTGATGACGTAGACTTTTGGGCGCAATTTGACCATCACTAGGTAGTGGTCGGAGTCGATGTTGGCGCCACGAGAGGTCCCGGCGTCGATCATGTTGGAGAAGTGTCGCCCGTCAATCAGAACGTGGTCGATTTGCGATTCCGCCAGCTGTGGTGATCTCCAGGTGTAACGATAAGGGAGGCTGTGTTGGAAAAAATGTGCTACGTATGGCCATATTTTCGGAGGCAGCGAAATCAATGTGTCGTAGGCCGTTTTCGTTCGTCAGCTGGTGGGTATTGAACTTTTCAATCGTTGATTTGAATTCCTCCTCCTGGCCTACCTGAGCGTTTGAATCTCCTATGATGATCTTGACGTCGTGGCTTGTGCAATGATCGTACTCACGCCCAAGCTGCACATAAAATGAGTCTTTGTCAGCATCAGTGCTTCCGGAATTAGGGCTGTGCGCGTTTATTATGCTGAAATTAAAGAACCGGCCCTTAATCCTTAGCCTGCACATTCTTTTGTCGACTGGCCACCAACCAGTTACGTACCTCTGCATATCACCCATCACGATGAAAACTGTTCCCCGCTCGCGTGTGTTGCCGCAACTCTAGTATCTGGTATGATTACCTCTAAACGTTCGCATCATAGAACCTGTCCAACACACCTGTGCAGCGCTACGATGCCGAACCCGCGGTCCTTCAGTACATCGACCAGTATGAGGGTGCCAGACCCCTTTTTCCGGAGGACCATAGTGCACAGTTGAGCTTAGAGTCCTTCCTTAGATCAGCCGCCCCTAACATGGGGATCAGACGCTGTTGTGAGCCGCTACTTCTGGAGAGCAGATACTCAGGTTTGCAAAAGCAAAACTTCTCCTTCCCTGTCAGCCTACGACCAAAGTTCCCACAGGGGTTGGTAACCCAAGCAGCACCTACAACGTCATCCACAACGTAGCTTTTTATGCTTTGGTCTAAATGAGTTGCACTTAAAGCACACGATACTTCCATCTTGTCAGTTGAGTTGAATTTAAACTCCGAAATTCGTAAAGTTCCGTAAAGTTCCCGTAAAAGTTACCTCATGTTTGACAACTATTTGTGGAGGCGGAGCTTACATATTCCTCGCAAGTGATAACACAGTCAGCTTACATCAAATGTGCTATGTAACAATGTAACATGCTTGAAACATCTAATTCTGGTGTGTTTGTTCAGAATTACAGAAAAATGCTTTAACATTCTTATATGTTATTCTCTCGCAGTCCAGTAGTACTAGAATACATTCAATGCGCTGTAGGAGCAAAATGTGCACGAATATCGCAAATGAAATTATTTCTCCAGGAGAATTTGCGAAACAACATCACCACCAAAGAAGCATCAAGAAAAATCTGTGGAGAAGCTTTTGGAGAAATCCTTAGAGAAAATCCAGAAGAACCTCCTCAAAGAATCTACCAAAAATTCCTGGAAAAATGCTAGGATGAATTTACCACTCCTAAAAAAAATCACTGAAAATAAAAACAAGAAGAGTTCTTTAGAAGAAGTTTAAACTTACGTTCAGTAGTGAAACTCTTGGGGTAATCCAGAGAAGCGGAAATCTTGGGGAAAACTCCAGAAGCAATTCCCAAAGAATTTGCAGGAGTATTCCTTGGGTAAACTACAAGAGTAAATTCTGAAGAAATCCCAGAGCAGATTTCGAAAAGAACTTGATCAACTGCATCATGGTTTCCTGAAAAGCTCAAGAAAATCTCTGAGGAAACTCCACGCGGTATCTTTGGTAAAACTTCAGGAAAAAATCTGTGGAAAGCACTAGAATGAATTTCATAAGAAATTTAAAAAAAGTCTATGGAGAGACATCAATGACAATACTTAAAGAAACTTCAGAGAGAGGATTTGAATGAAAATAAAAAAGCTTAATCGAACAACCCCAAAATCAATTTCTTAAAGAGCTGTAGGAGTTTATCAGTAATAATTCTATGAAGATATCTTCGAATTCCTCGGGAAACTCCACAATGAATCTCTGAAAAATACCTCTTCAGAGAATTCTTGAAGAAACAAAACTCTAGAGGGAACGCTGGAGAATTTTCAGGGGAATTCTCGAAGAAACGGCGGAAAAAATCAAGTAGAATCATTAGGGTAACTTAACGGATAACAGATGAAGAAAATCTTGCATACATACCCGGTTAAATACCTCAAGAAGAAGTCCTGATGAAACCTAGGATGTCCCAAAATTAACAATGTTGGCAGAGTCCCAGCATATTAAAAGATGAGGATCATTAAGCCGAAAGTCATTAGGCTGAATGGTCATCAGGACGAATTGCAATAAAGTAGTTATGAAACAACTGAGGTCTCCAGTTAGCCTAGTGCCCTAGTGGTTAAAGCTTTGGATCGCCAATTCGGAGACGGCGGGTTCGATTCCCGTTACGGTCGGGGAAATTTTCTTGACTCCTTGGGCATAGTGTATCATTACTTGTCATACAATGTACAAATACATGCAATGGCAGGCAAAGAAAGCCCTTCAATTAATAACTGTGGAAGTGTTCTAAAAACACTAAGTTGAAGAGAGGCAGGCCTAACGTCGAGTCATAAAGAAGATGAAGAAATAGTTTTGAAACTGAAAACGGATCTGTTATTATTATCTTTTTTTTTTACAAATATTGGCAACAACTACTTTAATAATGAAACTAGAAATAATATCCTATGTTTAAAAGGTCGGCGATAAATCAGAGGGGACCAAGTAACAAAATTGATGAAAATGATATGCATAAGGCATTTCATTGAGTATTGTATTATCTACAACCCATAGAACCCAAAGAAAAACTCTAAAAGGCAGTCTTTGGAGCAGCTCTGGAATAAATCCCTATAAAAATTCTAGAAAAAAAAAACCTTAAGAAATCATAAGTCCAAGAGAAAATTGTTGATAAATTTGATGAAAAAACCGGATTCAATCCAGGTAAAAGGCCTATACAAAAATGAATCGGCATTTCATAAAAAAAATTCCCTGAGGTATCCCTAGGGAAATTTAGGGGAATTGCTGGAGAACCTTCCGAGGAAACTTAAAAAAATATTTGAGAAATTTCTTGAAAAACTTTAAGAAAAAGAACATGGAGAATTGGGGTTGAATTTCAGACATTTCTAGATAGAATCTATGGAGAAACTCCTGATAAAATCTCAAACTACATAAGAATTTCAGAAACTCTGTCTGAAGGTTATCTCAGAATTAGATAGCTCCAGGAAAAATCGCCGACTAAGTATTATCGCACATTCTTGGAGAAAGTCCTGAAGTAATCTCTAGAATAACTCCAATGAAAATCCCTAGTGTATTTCAAAATATGTACAATTTCAGTGAAAATTCCAAAGATATTCCCTGGAGGAACATCAGGAGCAATCTCTGGAGAATCTTTTGGAGAAATTTCAGGCAAAATTCCTCAACAAAATCCTTGCAAAATCTGCTGCAACTGCAGGAGGACTTTTTGGATAATTTCCAAAAGAAAATCACTAAAGAAGAATTCTGTGAAATGCTTCGGGAGAAATTTATAGAGAACCTATGGATGCCTTGAAGAATTTCCAGGGGCTTCTTTAGTTAAACTCACGAGGGAAATACTGGACTACCCCGAGGAAATATCTACAGAAACTCCAGAAGGAATCACCGGAAAGCTCTAGAAGAAATCATTGGAAAAATTTCAGGAATCCATAACAAAGGTCGAGAAAAAAAATCGCTGAAAAAAATTCCGGGGGTCGCCCTGATATAGGGTGACGATGGGTATTATCGGCAGGTTTGTTCTCTTCATCATGGGGGTTTTTTTTCGTCCAAATTTCCTGAAACTTGGTTGAACAACTCAGCTTGGTTGAGAAGGATTTTAGGCCAACTCTGAGCTGAACAGCTTTCAAAAAACCCCCCGTGACGAAGAGAACAAAACTGCCGAAAATACACAATTTCCCCTAGTTTCAGAAAGAAATTCTTATGGTAGTCCTGAAAAAAAAACTCCAGAAAGGAATCTACACAGAAACTACAGCTTTGTAAAAAATGCGAAATAAAAAAATCCTGGAGAACTGCAGGCACACTTTCTGGATAAAGTACTACTGAAAACTCTGTAAAATCTCTGGAGAGGATGACCTGAAAAAAAAATCCAGAAGAAATCTGGAAAATCCTTCAAAAAAAACCCAAATTAATCCACCTAGAGGTGAAAGTGCCTTTCTCGTCGTATATGTTCTCACGATCTTTCCGTTGACGTAAGTCAAAGTGTTCCTGAATCCTGATATTTTTTTAGGAAAAGCAAGCATTTTATCAAAGCCATCATTGAATTAACTTAAAACTTATTGATGACACATAGTCCGACGTTGTGTTCAGCGTATCAGCAGAGCTGAATAATATCAGATTTCTCAGTTGACTGCTTGAATACCTTTACTAACACTGGGAGCTGATCAATATCAAGACGATACTAACAAGCTAAGATATAACTTTTTACACATTCACAGATCACTTTGCGGTCTTCGATAAAGATTTTTCTGCACATTCTAGGTTATATTTTATTAAAAACAAGAACGTAGCGAGTATAGCGAGTTTGAACAGATGTGTTTGTCTCTCTCTCTCTCTCTCTCTCTCTCTCTCTCTCTCTCTCTCTCTTCTTGGCGTAACGTCCACACTGGGACAAAGCCTGCTTCTCAGCTTAGTGTTCTATTAGCACTTCCACAGTTATTAACTGAGAGCTTCCTCTGCCAATGACCATTTTGCATTCGTATATCGTGTGGCAGGCACAAAGATACTCTATGCCCAAGGAAGTCAAGGAAATTTCCTTTACGAAAAGATCCTGGACCGACCGGGAATCGAACCCGTCACCCTCAGCATGGTCATGCTGAATACCCGTGCGTTTACCGCCTCGGCTATATGGGCCCTGTTTGACATCTTTTTGTATGTGGGTTTAATATGACAAGATTTGTTCTCTTACACATATTTACACATATTCATCACTCTTTAATACGACACTTTTTAATTTGGACCCCGCTCATTCGAAATTTGTTGAATTAAAAAATGATCAAATGTCACAGTGTAATACACTGTAAATAGAAATGATACGATATTGTGATGTTACTCACATCCGCAGCGGCTCCTCGTGTAGCTGCTACTTCCGAAAGTTCTAATTTTATGCTTTTCGACATCTGATCCGTTTAGTGATCAACCGCAGTGAACCTCGGAAGCCAACAATCGTAAAATGAACAAGCTATCAATTCGTACCACCACAATATTGTATGTTGCTTTCATAACAAAACGCGCTGCCAACTTCCAGTCGCATTTCTGAATCATCGCAACGAATCAAGCACCACCTCTGCTGCTGTTTGTGTTAGTGAGATCGGAGAAACGTCAGACTCCCGCCTGCTAATTGGCTGCGACGACTCTGGCGACGGTTTCATCCGCGACGGATTCAAATCGTCGCGTTCGATAAGGAGGGAAACCGTTAATATCTGTAAGATTTATGTTCAAAAACAAATCATACAATCTAAACAAAACTAAAATAGTTAGTTTATCGAATTAAAAGTTTACCCAGGTAATTTGACAGCCATCATTGTCGAATTAGCGTGGTTTTATGGTACGACACGTATGGGTTTGGTCCAATTTCACATTTACCACTTTCGGTTCACATTTTACCACTTACCGATTGTCCCTGATGTGGTTTTAGACTAGTTTCATGCAAATTATTAATCAGTTTTCCTAAAAAGTCGCAAATCGATGTAATGCATGTATGGATTTGGTTCATTTGTGCCTTTCGCCAGTTCCGGCGAGGCACTCGAATCTGGTTCCTGAACACTACTGGCCTGAGACTATTTTCTTGTTGATCATTCTTCGCGTTATCGAAGAAGCCGTTATTTAATGTGCTGCGTGTATGCGTCGGGGCACCTGGAACCGGTTCCGGTTTTCCAAAGTATGGTCTATGATTTTATTTTTCTTGTTACCCGTTTATCAGCTTACCTCTAAAAAGTCACTGCTCATCAGGATATCAAAAAAGGCACTATTTGATATACCGCTTGCATGGGTTTAATTTACTTTTATATTTTGCTACCTCCGGCGGGACATTTGGAACCGGTTCCGATATGGTTTGAGAATGCTTTCCTGCTTTCTGTTCATGAGGTTATCGAAAAAGTTGCGGTTTGATATGTCGCATGCATGGTTTTAGTTCAATTTTATATTTGGCCACTTCCGACGGGACACCTGGAACTGGTTCCGGGACACAACCGGTTCAGATATGGTCTGAGAATATTATCCTGCTTACTGTTCATCAGGATATCAAAAAAGCCACTATTTGATGTGTCGCATGCATGGGTTTGGTTAACTTTTATACTTGGCCACTTCCGGCGGGACATTTTCAACCGGTTCCGGAACACTACCGGTTCCGATATGGTCGGAGAATGTTTTCCTGCTTACTGTTCATCACGTTATTGAAAAAGCTGCGGTTTGATATTTCGCATGCATGTGTTTAGTTCACTTTTATGTTTGGCTACTTCCGGCGGAACACCCGGAACCGGTTACGGGTCACTACCGGTTCAGATATGGTCTGAGACTATTTTGGTGCTTACCATTCATCAAGTTATCAAAAATACCGTAGTTTGATGTGCCGCATGCATGGTTTTGTAGCGTTTTCATATCTGGCCCTTTCCAGGGGTACCGGTCCGGAACACCTAAATGGCCATAACTCCGGAACGGCTGCACCGATCTGAACCATTTTCAATAGGAAACAATGGGACCAGATTCCGCGTCGAATGAACCGTCGGTCATTAAAATCGGTTGAGGTTTACTACCAACAAGTGATGTGAGTTTTTTTTGTACACATACACACATACACACATACACACACACAGACATCACCTCAATTCGTCGAGCTGAGTCGATTGGTATACAAGACTTGACCCCTCCGGAGGCTCTATCAAATTTTCGTTTTTGGAGTGAACATATAGCCTTTCGGTACACCTTGGTGCACGAGAAAGGCAAAAACTTCAAGAAGAAATATACACAGCAAAACCCTAAGTAGAACTAAAGTATTCTCTAGAAAATTTCTGGTGGATAGCTTCTAAAAACTACGAAAGAAAAATCCACCGTTGGAAGTTTGAATTTGTATGAAACCCAATAGGAGCTTTTGCAGGAATATGCCATGGTTGTTCTGCAGAGTTATTATAAGGATTTCTGCTTTAATTTTTTTTTTTCGGAATACCTGAAGAAAACAGTGGGTGGATTTAAAAAAAAAAATCACTGATTAGATACATACATTAAAAATGTGTTGCAATAAAAATCCTGAATGAATTACTGCAAGAAAAATAGAACTTACGAAACATCCTACTGAAGGACGCTACTAATTTCAGGTTATGTGTAATATTTTTATTATAACAAATGCAGAGAAAGATTCAATCAAAAATATTGTGGTAATCATTACCCAAAAAAAAAAACTCGCAAAAAAAATTTTTGAAAAGATCTCTTTGAATTTTTTATGTTTCTGTACAGTGTATTTGAAATTCCAAGGTAGCCATATCATTATAAAAAGCAGTTCACAATTTCCAAAAATTTTACATTTAGAACCAATAAAACTCACCTTGTTTCTCTCGCCCTTCCGTTCGCACCACAATGTCCTTTCCATCCTCCCGGCGCCACTGGACATTCGGCAGTGGAACTCCGACCGCTTGGCACAATAGTTGAATGTTGCCGTTTTCGTTGGCAACGCCTTCCTCGAGCGAGGCACTGTTCGGATCATTACTGTTGAGGATATCCGGTGGGACGACAACTTCGAGGTTTCCGGACTGTTGAGAGAAAGAAACGTAGAAATTTTGTAACCATCAATGCGATTTTCACTGGAAACGTATTATCTTTGAAGAACACGCTGCCCGGTTTGTTCAATGGCTGCTAGTAACAATATCTAAGGCACGTCCCCGAATTAACGAGCTTCGAATCGCGAAAAGCTTTTCCGTGCCACTTTTGGGTGGGAAAAATTTCCACATCAAATGTCATATTATCAACAATACCAGACACCTCTACGTGCTCGGAATTTCAATTCTCCTTCTCTCTATGATATACTGACACGTTATCGCGGAAAGTACATCGCACATGTTTGAGGGAGTGTGGGATAAAATGACCCTTTGTTAAACTGGACAGTCTATCCAATTAGTTTTTAGATGTTTTTACATCTTGGAGTAGAAAACTCCATGAACCTATTAGAAAAAATCAAACTTTCGTTCCATCCAACCTGCCCATTCGATCCCATTTCACCATCCTATTGAGGAAAAAGTAGACAGGCAACGGTCAAAAAAAAAAAAGTTCCGAAACGAATGTCCACCCACCTGATGCCGCATCGGGTCCGTGTTGACTTGGCACATGTAACTTCCCGAGTCGTTGAGCTGAACGTGCGAGATGTGCAGCTTCCAGGTATTGTGTCCGTTGTGCGTGACCGACAGCCGCTGATTCAGGGCCACCATGTGAGTGTGAATGGCCAGAATTGCTTTCGTGTCGGATTTTATCCATGCTACCTGCAGAAAAAAAAACCAGAGAGAGAGAAAAGCACAACGTAACATGAATAAAATCATGAGATACACTTCCATTCACTTATCGTCACCACCGGCAGCTGTTCGAATTCACAAAAATGTAGAGAGGCATGTCAGGATATGCGAAAAAAGTAGGTGAAATTGTCGACACAGGACAATGGCGGAAGTAATGATTGTAACGATGGAATATTTATTTCGGGTATGACCAAAACTGCTGGCCTGTGATTTCGAAGTTCAAAAAGGCTTGCTACAGAAATTGGTGGCAATTATAATCATTGTTTTATTGTTCTAGATTTTCCTTTCTCTTACCGTGTAGCAACGGGCGGATTCACAAACCGACCACGGATGGACACAACTTTCCCTGCAATAATTTCTGATAATTGTTTGACAGTGGCAAGTTAACGTTTTGACCAGGATGCTGCAATTCTGCTGGGACAGATTGGAAAGCTACTTCACCACCATTGGAGAGAAAACAATCTGAAGCTTTATCGAACTCTTCGATACTGGCATATTTCTCAAGGTCAACTAAATCATGTCATGTCATGTCATCATGCAGTTCGAGCTAAGTCATCATCTCTCACTCTCTTCTTGGCGTAACGTCCTCATTGGGACAAAGCCTGCTTCTCAGCTTAGTGTTCTATGACCACTTCCACAGTTTTTAACTGAGAGCTTCCTCTGCCAATAACCATTTTGCATGTGAATATCGTGTGGCAGGCACGAAGATACTGTATGCCCAAGGAAGTCAAAGAAATTTCCTTTACGAAAAGATTCTGGACCGACCGGGAATCGAACCCGTCACCTTCAGCATGGTCATGCTGAATACCCGTGCGTTTACCGCCTCGGCTATATGGGCCCTAAGTCATCATCCACTATCCATAAACTACGTAGACATATGTTTGGCTATGGGCACCCATTTCGCCTCGTACATTTTTAGTCATATATATATATATATATATATATATATATATATATATATATATATATATATATATATATATATATATATATATATATATATATATATATATATATATATATATATATATATATATATATATATATACAGGGTGTTAGGTTCCTGAGTGCAAACTTTTTAAAGGGTGTTAGAGGACCATAAATAGAGCAAAAAATTGTTCTACGCATATGGTTAAATCTTAACCGTTACGTAGTTATTGAACTTCCCATGTGTTTGACTCTTACTGCCTTAACTGGCTATAACATAAAAATGGTTAAACTTATCGAAGTTTTTTGACCCATATTCGAAAGATTATTGAATTTTCTATCAAATGGCATCTTGGAATCGATTGGTTTAGTTAAATAACTAAATTTTCTAAAGCAAATAGCTCAAAAGTAGTGTGTTTTAAATCATTTTTGTCAATTATCTTTGAAAACTGCGTAGTAAATCAAAATTCTTTCTTCGGCAAAGTTGTGGCCCATGCTCCACTCTACAATTCGTTCTTTGACATCAAACTTTTATCTCTTATCGTTTTGTTCCAATTTCGATTTTAACATCGCATTTCAGATCATAAATTTGCAACTGTCATGGAATGCACTTTTTTGCGCATTGTGCCGCACATTTAAATCAAAATTGCAAGAAAATGATAAGAGCTAGACGTTTGGTGTCAAAGAACCAATTGTAGAGTGTAACAGGGACCACAACTTTGTCGAGGAAAGAATTTTAATTTATTACGCATGTTTCAAAGATAATTGACAAAAACCAATAAAAATACACTATTTTCAGCTATTTTGCTCTAGAAAACTTAGCTATTTAACTAAACCAATCGATTCAAAGATGCCATTTGATAGAAAATTCAATAATCTTTCGAATAAGGGTAAACAAACTTCGAAAAGTTTGACCATTTTCAAGTTATTGTCAGTTAAGGCAATAAGAGTCAAAAACATGGGAAGTTCAATAACTACGTAACGGTTGAGATTTGGCCATATGCGTAGAACAATTTTTTTCACCATTTATGGTCCTCTATCACCCTTTAAAAAGTTTGCACTCAGGAACCTAACACCCTGTATATATATATATATTTTTTTTTTTTAATTGCATGGATCGTAGACTTTGGCCAGACCACCACTCTGCCTGAACTAACTGGTGGCCAACTTTCTATCGGCGAGAGTTGATCCAGCGCCATCGTTCAAGAACATCACCCTCAGTCAACTATTACGATCCATTCTTGGTGAACTACCCCAGTTATTCATCAAGGCCAGTAGAAGTGCAACGAAGCGATTTCTGTCTGCCTGGTAGTCAAAACCGTCCAACTGGAGCTGGTGATGGATCCAACCACTACTGAAGCATTCCTAGCAGTGCTAAAACGATTCACAGCTCGTCGCGGCAAGCCTCAACTAATGATGTCCGTCAACGTAACGACATTCGTCACGGCAGAACGCGAGCTCACCGAGCTGCACCGCCTCTTCCATGATCATAAATTTCATGATAGGTTCACCAAAGATTTGAGTTCCGATGGAATTAAGACTCGGTTCATGAATTCCTCTGATAATACTTCCTCCTCCCAAATGTTAGTAATGATCCAGTTCCAATACAACTCGCTGGAAGAATTTCTCCAGATATTCTTGAAATAATTAAAAAAATCTTGAGGTAATCCTGGAGAAGTTCTTGGGAACATCACTGAAAAGATAATTGAAGAACTTCTGAGATTTCTGAAGGAACTCCTGAATGAATTTTTGAAGAGAACCTGAGAGGAATTTCTGATGAAATCACTTGAGGAATTCCTGGAGCAATCCTTGGGAGAATTCCCGGAACAATCTCTAGAAGACTTCTTGGATAAATCCCTGAGGAAACACCTAAATGATACCTGGAGCAATTCCTACAGGAATGTCTGGAGGAATTCCCGGAGCAATCCCTGGAAGAATTTCTGAAGGTATACCTGGAGGAATTCCTGTATATGGGAGGAATACCTGAAGAAAATTTCTGAAGAGATCTCATGAGGAAATCATGTAGAAATCTCCAGAGCAATTCGGGGAGGAATTGCTGGAGAAATTTCTGAAAAAAAGTCCTTGAGAAATTTTAGGTGGATTTCCTGGGAAAACCTTTGGAGGAATGTCTGGAGGATTCCCTGGAGAAATTCGTATAAAAATCCCTGGAGCAATTCCTGGAGGAATGTCTGGAGGAATGTCTGGAGGAATGTCTGGAGGAATCCCTGATAAAAATTCTGAAAGTATTCCTGGAGAATTTCCTGGAAGAATCTCTGAAAAAATCGCTAGCCTAAAAGATTTCCTGGAAAAATTCCTGGAGGACTTCCTGATGAAATTCCTAGGGAAGTATCTGAAGAGGTTCCTAGATAAAATCCTGGAGGAATGCCTGGAGAAATTCCAAGAGGTATTTCTGAGGGAATTGCTGGAGGAATCTCTAGAGGAATTCTTGAAAGAATTATTGGATGAATTTTAAGAGGAATCTCCAGAGGAATTCTGGGAGATTATTATTTCTGTTATTTTTTAGCCATTCCTGGAGGAATTTGTAGCGGAATTTCTGGAGGAATGCCAGGATAAATTCTCGAAGGAGTTCCTGAGGAAATCCATGAGGGAATCCTTGAAGAAATTTGTGGAGAAATCTCTGGAGGAATCTGGAGGAATTCCTGGAGGAATACCCGAAGGAATCCCTGAAAAATCATTGAAGGTATTCCTGGAGAATTTCCTGGGAGAATCCTTGGAGGAACTTCAGGAGGATTTCCTTGAGTAATCTTCGAAAGATTTCCTGGGAAAATACCTAGAAAAATTCGTGGAGGAATCTCTGTAGGAGTCTCCGAAAAATTCCTGATGGAATCTCAGGAGAAATTCCTGGAGAAATGCCTGGAGAAATGCCTAAAGGAATCCTTAAAGGAATTGCTGACAGTAATTTCTGAAGGATGTCCAGGAGCAATTCCTGGGATAATCGCTGGAGGAATTCCTGGTGAATTTCTTGCAGAAATTTCTGGATAAAATCATGAAGAAATGCCTGGAGTAATTCCAAGAAGTATTCCTGTGAGCAGGCTTGTCCTCACTGAGCGCATGAAAATTCGGCTCTTTGGATTTACACCATGAAGCACATTATAAATTTGTCATCTTTTGATCTTATCAGATAGAAGGATGTTGAAATATCCTAAATGTCATTTCGAACAGTCAAAAAAGAAATCGCTACGCAGAGCCGCACGGAGCGCGCAAAGAGATTTTTACCAGGGTGAAATTACTCCAGTTAATCTCAATTTGATCGGGCCGTGCGGCTTTGCGGTGCAGTTTTTTTGATAGTTCGATATGACATTTAGGAAATTTCAGCATCCTTCTATCTGATAAGATGAAAAAATCTAATATATGATGTGCTTGGTGGTGTAAATCCAAAGCGCAGAATTTTGAAGCGCTCAGTACGGACGAGCCTGCCTGAGAGAATTGCTGGAGGAATACATGATGAATTACTGGACGAATTTATAGAGGAATCTCCAGAAGAATTCTGGGAGATTTCTATTTCTATTATTTTTCTATTCAAGCTTGCTATTTGGTGAAAACATTCGCGAAATGATGCGATTCGCTTTCGACAACGAATACGTTTTCTCCCTTCCCCGCTTTATCAAACCAACCTCCCGTAAGAATAGCACACGAACCGACTCGACGCTGATCAACATTGTTGGCTGCTCCTTTTCACCGTTGAGCTGTTGCGTTCCAGCCAAGCCTGTCTTTTCATCGCTTTCGATGCTTTTCGATCAGCTTATCGCGAAGCATCGTAGGCAGGGAACGTTATTGGTGTGGTGTCGGTACATGCGAATTTTGCTGCTGTGTGCGTGTCGAGCGTTCGTGCCGTAGCTTCTGAAACCAACCCATTCGGTGTTTGTCGTCTATTCGGGTGAGCATGTGGCGGCACTGACAGATGTGTGCAAAATCGTTTGTGAGTTACATCATGTTCGTTTTACCACCTCTTTGCTTCTGGTCATCGCTGAGCAGTGTACAGTTCAATCGCAAGCGATAAAAATACAATTGATAAGTTGATTGAGCATTCGTGAGGTGATTATTTGCATCATTGTTTCTATTACTGGAAATGAGGAATTTCTTCTGGAATTTCTGGCGGAATTCCTGGAAAAATCCTCGAAGGAGTTCCCGAAGAAATCCATGGGGGAATCCTTGAAGAAGTTTGTGAAGCAATCCCTGGAAGAATCTGTAGAGGAATTCCTGGAGAAATGCCTGGAGGAATTCGTGAAATATTCTTTAAGGCATTCTCGAAAGAATGTCTGAAGAAATCCCTGGAGGACTTGTTGGAAGAATCTTTAGAGGAACTTCTAAAGAATTTCTTCAAGAGATCTTCGAAGGAAACCCGGAAAGGAAATTCGTGGATAAATCCCTGGTGGAATCCCTAAAGCAATTCGTGAATGAATCACCGCAGAAATTTCTGGAGATCCTTAAAAAAAATCTGGGAGTATTCCTGGAGAATTTCCTGAACAAATTTTTGAAAAAAATCTGAAGAAGTTGCTGACATAATTTCTGAAGAATGTCCAGGAGCAGTTCCTGGAAAAAATCCTAGAAAATTGCTGGAGAAATTCCTGTAAAAAATGTTTGGGTAATTCGTGGAGAATTTCCTGTAGGAGTTTCTGGAAAAAATCCTGGATAAAATTCTGGAGGAATCCCTAGAAATTAAAAAAAAAATGCTGAAGGAATTCCTGGAGGAATTCTTACAACTATTACTGGATGAATTTCTGGGAGAATCTCTAGAGGAGCTCTGGGAGAAATTTCTGAAAAAATTCCCCCTGAAGACATTTCTGCAGTAATTCATGGATAAATCCGTGAAGGAATTTCTGATAATAAAAATCCTCCAGGAATTCTGTGATATTCTACTGGGAGTATTCGGGAATTTCTCCTTGAATTCCATCTTGAAATCATCCAGAAATTTTTCCAGGAAATCAGCTTGAAACCTTCAAGAATTCTTACAGGTATTTCGCCTGGAGATCCTTAAACATTTTGATTTGAATTTCTCCAGGGATCTTTCCCGAAACTCCTTCAGGGCAATTCCTTAAGTGATTAATTCAGAGATTCATTAAGGATTTGCTTTGGATATTTCTTCAGAATTTCTTTCTGTAATTTCATCTGGAGTTCATTCAAGTGGTCCTGTAGAAGATCATTTAGAGTTTCCAGGAGATATTCCTTCAGGTATTCATCCAGGAAGTCCATTTTTCTATTCTCCAGTATTTTTCCAGGGATTCATCAAGGAATTTCTGCAGGTATCGCTTCGAGATTTATTCCAGAGATGTCTCCTAAAAATTGTGCAGGTATTCCTTCAAGATTTTATTCAAAGATTTCTTCAAAAGTGTTTTATCAGTTTTATCAGTGATTCCCCCAGCAGTTCCTTCAGGGATTCCTCCAGGAATTGTTTCAGGGTTTTCTGCTGAGATTTCTCCTTCAATTCTCTTGGAGTCTATTAAAGGATTTCTTCTGGAGTTCTTTGAGGAATTTCTCTATTAATTTCTCCAGGAATTCCTTATAGAACACAAAGTGGGATTTTGTCTGGAATTCCTCGATGTATTTCTTCATATATAAAAATTCAGTGGCATACGTGGGACCGCGCATAACTTGCAAACGGAGGGTCCGATTTGGGTCGTCAAAGTTTTGTTCTAATTAGTTTTCACCCAAGGAAGGTTTATGAGGCAAAAAACATGGACATACTGAGAGTTTTTGAAAATCGATTTTTCTTACTTTTTGAACGGGGACTTGGACTTGGCTAAGAACTTGAAACGTCAAAAATCGTAGTAGGCAAGACAAAGTTTGCCGGGGTCAGCTAGTTTCTTCATAAGTTAACTACATCATGGATTCCTCTGCGTATTTCCATAAGAATTCATCAGGAACTTAATGGGGATTTTTTCAAGAAATTTCTCCAGGGATTTTCCTGAAATTCTTTAAGAGATTTCTGCAGGAAGATTTTTCGAAATCTAATGCAGGGATTTTTTCTTAATTCTTTCAAGGATTTCTTCAAAAACTCCTTCAATGTTTTCTCCAGGAACTCCTTCGTGGATTTTTACAGGAGCTCCATCAGCAACTTCTTTTGGGATTCTTCCAGGAATTTTTTGATGGATTGTTCAAGGAATTCCTCCATAAATTTCTCCTGAATTCTTCGAGGGATTTCACCTGCAGTTCCTTGAGGATTTTTTTTCTCGAATTGCTTGAGAGACTCCTCCAGAAACTCTTTCTGAGATTCTCCATGAGTTTCTTCAACGATTCACCAGGAAGTATTTCAATAAAATCTCTAGGATTTTTTACATGGATTCCAGCTTGGGTTAGTTTTTCTTCCTGGAATTCTTTGAGAAATTTCTCCTGAAGTTTCTGGAAAAGTTTCTCCTGTAATTGCTAAGGAGATTTTTCCAGGAGTTCCTCCTTCATAGATTTTTTAAGGGAACCTTCGGAAATTCCTCCTGGATATTTCTTCAGGGATTTGTCCTGAAATCGCTGGAGTTATTTCTCCATAAATTTCTTCAAAGATTTGTAAAAATAGAATGAGGCTTTTTCTTGAAGCCCCTTGAGCGATTTCTACTGTAATTCCATGAGGGATCCCTGAAGGAACTCCTTCATGGATTTCTACAGGAGTTTCTTTTATGATTGATTCAAGAAGTTTTTCATGGATTTCTCCTAGAGTTTCTCTTTGAAATGCTTCAGGAATTTCTTCAGGAATTCTTCCAAGAAATCCGTCAAGGGTTTTTTTTAGGGATTCCAACACGAATTTGTACCTCCATACAGGTCCGTGCACAGAAAAGGCGACAAAAGAGGGGGTTTTCCTCATTTTAACCAAGAGCGGAGGGCGCCTAGTGTGTGGAATTTTGGCAATGGGAGGGGTTTAACCCCCGAAACCCCTCCTTTGTGCATGGGCTTGCCCCCCAGAGATTTTCCCAGGTAGTTTGTGGAGTTTCTTCTAAAATGCTTAAGATTTTACCAGGAACTTCTTCAAGGATTCCTTCAGCAACTCCTTCAGGGATCCTGCAGAATAGCATACTGGGATTTCTATAGGAACCCATTCGGGGAATTTCATCTTGAAAATCACCACCTATTTCCTTCAGGTTTCCTTTAGGAATTCCGTCAGAGAGATTTCCTGGATTTCATTCAAGGGTTCCTTAAGATGTTTCTTCAGGGACTCTTTCTTCAATACCTTAAGAGAGTTTCCCTGGTTTTCTTTGAGGATTTTTGTCTGGAATTGCTGGAGAATTTTTTTTCCAGGAACACCTGCAGATGCTCTGGTACTTTGGGAATTTATTCACAAATTTTTCAAAGAATTCACTCCAGGAACTTCTTCAGAGGTTTCTCCAAGATTTTTTCCATGATCTACTTCAGAATTTCGTCATAAATTTCATCATACGATTCATCAACTGAAATATAATTTATGATTTCTCTAGGAGTTGCACAAGAGGCTTCTTCTGGAGTTACTTCTGTGATTCCTCTGGGAGTTCCTTATGTGGTGTCTCCTGAAGTTCTGTCAGTGATCAAGGAGTTTTCCCAGAGATTCTCTCAGAAACTCCTTCAGGGATTCTTGCAGGAGTCCCTTCAGGGATTGATATGGTGCCATAATAGAAGTTGCTCTACGTACTAAACTCTTAAATTCTTACCTGTGTGATTCGTCCACGTAGAAGTGAGATAGAAATTTACCTTTTTCATAAATAAAGACAGAGTATTCTTCTTCTTCTTCTTCTTTTTATGGCGCGATGTTTGCATTGGAACTTGGCCTGCCTCGCTTCAACTTAGTTTTTTTTTAGCACTTCCACAGTTATTAATTGAAGGGCTTTCTTTACCTGCCATTGCATGAATTTGTACATTGTGTGGCAAGTACAATGATACGCTATGCCCAGGGAGTCGAGAAAATTTTCCCAACCGGAACGGGAATCAAGCCCGCCGTCTCCGGATTGACGATCCATAGCCTTAACCACTAGGCTAACTGGAGACCCCAATAGAGTATTGGTGTCTTCTGGAAAAGGTGTAGAAAATGTATAGTAGGAATGTGTGCCGTACCAACTATTACCTTATTTGCTCAATTTAAAGAGTTATGTGTCAGCTTTTGCAAACAGCCTCTAAAATAGTTTTTTCGTTAATACTTTCTTCATGGATTCCAAGGAATTTAATTTAATTAATTGTTGTATGTAGTTGTTTTTTTAGATGAAAGAAACCTCTTCTTGACTGAATACAATCTGCATCTTAAAAAATCTAAAAATAATTCATGGAGGAGCCTTTGGATAAACCATGGAGGAATTTCAGAAGGGTTCCTAGGATCCCTACCAAAATTGTTTCTAAAGCAATTACAGATAAGATTCCTCTTAAAATTTCTGCTGTGATTTTTCCAGAGGTTACTGCAAAATTTCTTTCAGGAATCCTCCAGATTTTTTTTTATTTTCTTAGAATTTTTTTTTTCGGAATTCCACTTGAGATTCATTCAGAAATTATTTCTGGGAATACTGTTAGTATTTAAAAAAATATATTGGGGAAATCCTCCAGGAAGTCTTGTTGGGGTTTTCCGGCAATCCTAGCTAGGAAGCCTCCAAGATTTCTCGAATGACTTTCAAGAGTATTTAATGGACAAATCCTAGCTGGCGGTTCTTTGACAATAGGTAGTAGGTCAAAAGGTCGAAATATGAAAAAAAAAAACTAGGACAAAAGGTCGAAATTGCAAGTGGTCGAAAGGTTGAAAGGTCAAAATGAACATATAACTAGGACAAAAGGTCGAAAGGTCGGTGGGTCAAAAAGTCAAAAGGTTGTAATAGAAAAATAACTAGGACAGTTAGAAAGGGCAAAAGCTCAAAGGCTGTAGTTAGTGATACAACAGAAAGAACCAGGATTCATGAGGTTCGAGAAGTGGATTCCAAATTCATTCAAGTACCTGCAGCGCAATGATGTTTGCCATAAATATTTTTCGTCAGTCTTAATCATTTGAATGCCAGGGCTTGTGGCGCAATTGGTCACACGTTTGCTTCATAAGCAGATGGTCATTGGTTCGATCCCAGCCCCGGCACTTTCGTCAGTTGCTTTTTCACCCTGAGAGCAGCTGACACTGACCCTCTTCTGAGCCCATGACTCAAATGGACCTGGATACTTGGACATCGGCAAACGGCAACCCATAATGGACCCCCAATCAAACTGGAAAAAGGAAACACCAACAGCCACACATCAACATCCTCGTGCTCATCATTCCACCATGATAGGGTAGAATGTGAAAGCACCGCAACGGCACCCAGTTCGATATAGTAGAACTAATTTTACTAATGGAATACATTTAGGCGCTGTACAAAGTGTAAGTACAGCTTCCAATTGGGATTGCTCACGCAGTGCCCTAATTAAAATAAAATCATTTGAATACAATTTGGTTATTCCATCCAAATGATCAAAACGAATAGAAACATTATGCATGAAAATCAAGACATCAATTTTTAATAAGTACATTGAACTAGAGATTGATAAAAAAGCAACGTTGATCTCTTTTTTATATTCTCCAACCACTCAACCTAATTACAGATCTTTTGTCCACTAGGGCACTACGTGAGCGATTCCAATTGGCAGTTGCACTTACACTTTGTACAGCGCCTAAATACATTCTATTCTAATTCTACTATATCGAACTGGTAGGCTACCCAGCTACCACAAAGTTTTATATGATGTTGAATAAGATGCTAAAGTGGAGGCCATATGCATTAGGCCTGTCCAGCTTTTCAACAATGTTCTCTGATTCTCAAGTCCACCCCCATATTTTTATTGGCGTCCTAAAAGAAGTAACTGGTCAAAATTTCAGCCAAACCCATTGAAATTAAGAGGTGCATCAAATCAATTTTGTGTTTTTCGACTATATTTGAACTTCATAAAATCATAACTACACTAAAACTTGTCAAAACTTAATTCTTTTGGAAGAAATTGAAAGCTATACTTGTTTGCTATAACTTCTCCGAAGAACGTGTGCCAATCAAATTGAAGGAAACATGTGTAATTATCACATCTGTAATCAGAAACCCTTGAAAAGCTGATTTTTTGATAGATTTCGTTCTGTAACACCCTAATATACGTAATAAGTTGGATTTTTCTAAACGGCATCAAATTCTCCAATGTTTTTTTTTATTTATTTGCTTCTTTGACACAAATGCTGTAGGAGTTGAGCAAAAATTACTAAAATTCGTCAAAGCCAAATGTGGCCTAAAAACTAGCTTTTCGGGTGCAATCACGCTTTAGCGCGCAAAAATAGGCATCGCGTCAGCGCTGATATGATAGCCAACACCTGTCATCACGCTTGTTTGTTATCACCCGTGGTAGGGGGTAGCCAAGGAAAACTACAAGGAAGCAAAGCTAAATACTACGTTCAGTACAATTTCGCGCCACAGCGTGATTGCCTCCAAAAAGCTAGTTTTTAGGCCACATTTGGCTTTCCCGAATTTTAATATTTTTTGCTCAACTCCTACAGCACCGGTGTCGAAGAAGCAAAAAACCAAAAAACAGGAGAGAATATGATGCCGTTTTAAAAAATCAAACTTATTACGTATATTAGGGTGTTCCAGAACAAAATCTATCAAAAAATCAACTTTTTAAGGTTTTTCTGATTACAAATGTGATAATTACAAATGTTTCATTCAATTTTATTGGCACACGTTGTTCGGAGGAATTGTAGCAAACAAGTATAGCTTTCAGTTTCTGCCGAAAGAATTAAGTTTTGAAATGTTTTAGTGTAGTTATGATTTTTTGAAGTTCAAATATAGTCGAAAATCACAAAATTGATTTGATGCACCTCCAAATTTCAATGGATTTGGCTGAAATTTTGACCAGTTACTTCTTTCAGGATGCCAATCAAAATATGGACATTGTTGAAAAGGTGGACAGGCCTAATATGCATACATGCTGTTCAACATCATATGCGATCATGTATTGACTGGGTATATGCTGCTATCAATTTCTACCTTGCCCATGGTAGAATGATAAGCACGAGGATGTTGAAGTGTGGCTCTTGTTAATTTTCCAGTCCGATTGGGGTTCCATTATAAGTTGGCGTTAGCCGATATCGAAGTTTTCATATGCACAACATATGCTCGGAAGAGGGATTGGTGTCATCCGACTTTGAAGGGGAAGGGGGGGGGGGTTGTTTGTTTGAACAACTAACAGAAAATTACAAGTGTCGGAGCTGGGATCGAAACCATGACCATCCACTTATGAAGTAAACGTGTAACTACTACGCCACGGGCCCCGGCATTTTAGTAGATCTTTGAGGGAGTCCTCTTTAGAAATTTAGATATGCAATAAATTCATTATAACTGCTGTGATAGTATAACTCGAAAGAACGACCTATTTTAAAAGAAAGCAAAATATTATGAGCAATTGCATTATAAGTAAGTTCGCAAGAAAAATGCCAAGAAGCATTACTAGAAAGAACAGTCTATTTTTCAAAGATGGCAAAATTATATGGAAAACGGTCATGATAATCACGCATATAGTCGTAAATATGTTACTCTAAAGAACTGCTGTTGTTCAAGAGGATGATATATGTTCTACAATAAACTAGTACCAGTTATTACACAAAGTCAAAACTGAAAGATAGATTCCCGTTCCGGACGTTAAATGCTGTCGGATTCCTGGGTATAATGTAACATTGTGTAAGTTAACGCAATGGCAGGCAAAGAACGCCCTCATTTTATAACTGTGGAAGTACTAAAGATCACTAAGTTGGAAAGATGCAGGTCAAGCTGCAATGATAACGTTAAGTAAGAAAGAAGATGATTAGAAGGATTTAAGATCATTTCAGGTCGTATTTTTTCTTTCTACCTTTCGACCTTTTGACCACTTGTCGATTCGACCTTTTGTTTTATTTATTTTTTTTTATTTCGACCTTCTGACCCTTCGAACTTTTGACCTCTCGACCTTTTGACCTTCGACCTTTTGACCTTCGACCTTACTGGAAATGCTTGAGAAATCGTTCAGAAATTGTTCTCTCGACCCTCCAAGGGATATCTTCCTGCGTAAATTCCTCTGAGAATTTTTCCAAGAACGCCACTGGCATTCAAGCAAAAGTTCTTTCTGTGATTTCTGCAGGGATTTATCAAAGGGTTCCTGCAGAAATTCCTCTTCCCCAAGAATGCCTGCTAATATTCCTCTAGGAGTTCCTCTGAGATAACTACTTAAAAATCTTCATGGGATTCCTCCAGTAATTCCAGATGTTATACCTTCATGAATTTCTTTTGTATATAACCATTAGTTTACATGCTATATCGCATCAAGCCGTTTTACAGATTGTGGTAAACACCATATGGCATATAAAATTTGCAACAATCCTATATATTAACCCTTGAGGACGCGCGTCATTGGAAGCCTTAAAATCCACCTCCTTTGCGCTTTGTCTAACAAGCGAAGTTATTCTGTTAGTGTTGTACTTGCTACAACGGAGTACGTCCGGAAAACTTAGAGATAAACAAGATATTAAAATCATTTTTAAATAATCTCATTCAAAATGACAAATACACCGGTGAAAAAAAAAAATAACTTATTGATCCTGTACGTTACCAGATTTAAGTACATTTTTCCCTCTACAATAGGCAACGCTATCCACAATAAACCAGAATGATAATCAGAACACCACCCGGCCATTTGTTAAGCACGACGCGACGCTCATCGACCATGAAAACTCCATTAACGCTGGGCTGACAAAAAAAGCGTGCACAATTTTCAATCCCTGATAGCCGGCTGACATGCAAAAACTTAAACGCTGAGGAATTTATTATTTTCGTCCACGATCTGCTCGCAACAACCGCAAAGTTGAACATCACGATTCACCCTGGCTCGTGCTGTGCACCAAAAAATACGTTATTAATGATTTCATTTGGACCACGCAAGGACGAACTCCAAAAAAAAAAAAACTGCTTGCCTGTCCCTGCTGCTGCTGGCTGATGTGGCGTAGTCATCCTCCGAGCAAGTTTTGCCACGAGTCGGTCCCCCCAGTCAACTGTGGCACATTTTCAACTATACCCCCAACTAGCTCCACCCAGACCGGGAGAGAGAAAAATCGAAAACGCTTTTAATAAACTTCTAAAATCAATTTCGAGCCGATCGAAAGCGAGATACCAACAGTAGCAGCACCAGCAGCACCGAAAGAAGCCAGAAAGCCTTGAGTCACGCAGTTGACCTGGTGTGTGGGTGACTGACTAGGACTACGGCTAGCTACGCTACGATGGTGACCGCAGCAGTTGCAGGCAAGAAGTGGGCCTTCGGCAGGGTGAGGATCAATTGAAAAATTCATCTGGCGTGACTAGGTCAAAAACGGGATAACATTGAACATGTTCTTGAAACACTCGGACGCAATCAAGTGGCTTTTTGTTGAGTATGGACGGAGTGGGGGAGGTAGTTGGGAAATATCGAGCGTGTTTGATATGCGAAATTCATTATTGCTGGGCCGGATTTAGCGATAATAAATAAATTTGCCGGAACTGAATAACCAACTTTAAAAAACACGGACACGTTCCAGTGATCTATTCGCTTTTTGAAGGAAGCACGACACTAGACAACGGACTAGCATGCAACGCCCAGTGGCACAGCCGAAAACTTTTCCTGACAGCTGCGGCAGGAATCGAACCCGCGCTCCTAGCACGATGCGACTAAATGCTTGGTGACACTAGCCGCACGACCACAAAGCCACTAACAGGATGATTCCCAAATTTTGCAATTTGACATACGTTAATCACAAAGTTCATTGATTTCCAATTTTTGTTTCAACATCAAATTCATGATAACACTGATTTACCATGAAAATACTCTGTTCGCAGCTGCAGCACTCCAACGTTGATCAGGCCCAACGGCCAGATAAACTGGCCAACCCATCGTACCTAGTCGTAAACTAGTAGTTGAATCACCAGATTGCTCTTGACTTCCTGAAGAACATTGCCGAAGACGTCACTTTTCTATCTGCTCTGGATCTCGAGATAGAGAAGTTTGAAACTTTACTTGACGACTAGCGCCACCTAGCGTCGAAATCACAAACTAATTGTTGAATCACCAGATAGTTCTTGACCTACTGTACAACTTTGCCGAAGGCATCATTTTTCCATATAAAGTAGATCTCGAGATATCGCATGTGATAACTTATGAGTGCTTCTACTGGCGAGTGTACATATCAACCACTTCTTCATAGCGCCTCTATCGGCCAAGTTGCCAACTAATTGGATGATAGTTGGCATTGCGAGGTAGATCTATTCTAGTACTACAACTTTGCCAAGGAAAGTAAGGCGCTATCTTCCCGAGCAGAAGGGAATAGCAACAGCATAACAAAATATGTTATTTTGGTAAAATATCTGAGTAGCGGGAAGAGTTATTTTCATGTTGTTAACATAACATATCATGTTATAAACTTGTCTGTCATAAGCGGCAAAATAACAAAAATCATAACAAAAAAATGTTCCTTGAAGACCAGTTAAATAACACGTTTTGTTGGTTTCAATAACAACTTAATAAAAGTGAATTTTTAAAATATTTCAATAACTGTTATGTTGGTTCGAGTGTCATTGGAGATCAGAAATAGTTTCGGCTTTGCAGTCTTGTTTTAGTGGAACAAACTATTTAATTTTGTCCGACGTTTCGACACCGGGTTCGGCCGAACTTGGTGTCGAAACGTCGGACAAAATTAAATAGTTTGTTCCACTAAAACAAGACTGCAAAGCCGAAACTATCTATTTCAATAACAAATTTTGAAATGAAGAAGTTATTGATAACAATCAAAAAACAAAATAAGTTATAATATAATATCATAATCGAAGTGGCCTCGATGCAGTGGAGAAGACTTATTTTTCTACATTTTTGTCCGAAATGTGTACATATTTCATCCTGGATTCAGCTGATACGAAACATAAAATAGCTAACACTCTATTGCACTTTCTATATACGCAATCGTACCCAACTGAAACTGAAAAAAACAACTATGCTTATCAAAGTGCTTCTGTTACAGTTAGAATGTAATGTCAAAAATAAGAGAAAGGGAAACTGGTGAGAACATAATATTTTCTCATCAGTTCCTCGCGAAATGCTGTGGAAAACGTCAATCTTTAATGGTTTAGTTTTGATTGCAAAGCTTGTTATTGTTGTGCTAACAATGATCAAATATTTGTATAGTCTCAATAACACAATAATAACTGAACTAATACTACCACAAAACATGTTATTAAAATGTAATTTAAAGAAAATATACCAATAGCACGATCATAATAAAATAATATTGTCCATGTTATGGAACGGTAATACCTCAATAAGTTAATAATAACAAACTAAGATATAAAAACAGATTTTGTGACTCCATTGTTATTATTTTGATATTCTCCTCTATACGCCTCTATACGCCTGAGATATTCGCTCAAACCCCCAATTAGGCGAAATCCCATAAGCTCTGTGATTCCCAGAACACGGATTCCCATTGCACCCCCGAACCAACCATGTAGTAGGAGTCTAGACTGTATTATTTACACTCCACGCCTTCTTGTGCCAACCAGATCAGTAGCGAACACCAACTTTGCAGAGCTGTTTTCCGGCATTCTTGCAGCATGGCCTGCCCACCGTATCCTTCCGGCTTTGGCCACCTTCTGGATGCTGAGTTCACCGTAGAGTACAGTGAACACGTCGTTCATCCTTCTCCGCCACACACCGTTCTCCTGTATAGTAGGCCCGACTTCCACTGATGATCTGCCTTCGTATTTTTCAAGATAAAACTGAATCAACGAAATTTTTCCATAATACACGGTTTGTGGCTGCCGCTCTCCATCCTTGGTCACGCCCGGTGCTCGCCAAGTCACGCTCCACCTGATCCGCCCATCGTGTTCTCTGCGTTCCACGCATTCTTGTGCCAACCGGATCTGTCACGAACACCAACTTTGCAGGGCTGTTATCCGGCATTCTTGCAACATGCCCGGCCCATCGTATCCTTCCGGCTTTGGCCACTTTCTGGATACTGGGTTCGCCGTAAAGTGCAGCGAGCTCGTGGTTTATCCTTCTCCGTCACACACCGTTCTCCTGCACACCACCAAAGATCGTCCTTAGCACGCGTCGCTCGACGACTCCAAGTGCTTGCAGGTCCTCCTCGAGCATGGTCCATATCTCGTGTCCGTAGAGGACCACCGGTCTTAGTAGCGTTTTGTACATGGTGTATTTGGTGCGTGGATGAATCTCTTTAGACCGCAGTTTTTTCTGGAGCCCGTCGTAGGCACGACTTCCGCTGATGATGCGCCTTCAAAACTCATGACTCACGTGGCTGTCAGTAAAGATCCAAGGTAGACGAATTCCTCCACCACCTCGAAGGTATCCCCGTCTATCGTAACATTACTACCCAGACGAATCCAGTAGTGGTCGGTTCCGCCCATTTACCAGCATGTACTTTGTTTTTGAGGCATTCACCACTAGTCCGACCTTTGCTGCTTCGCATTTCAGGTGGGTGTACAGCTCTGCCTCTATTCCAAATGATCTGGCGATAATGTCCATGTCGTTTGCAAAGCACACAAATTGACCTGATTTTTTGAAAATCGTTCCCCGGCTGTTGAGCCCGGCTAGTCGCATCACACCTTCCAGAGCGATGTTGAAGAGTAGACATGAGAGCCCGTCACCTTGTCGCAGTCCCCGGCGAGATACGAATGAACTGGATAGTTCACCCGAAACCCTTACGCAGTTTTGCATACCGTCCATCGTTGCTTTAATCAGTTTTTTCAACTTCCCAGGAAAGCCGTTTTCGTCCATGATTTTCCATAGCACTGCGCGGTCGATAAACAGGTGATGCGTTGGAACCTTGTATTCACGGCATTTCTGGACGAATTGTGTTCGGTGAAGATCTGGCCCGTTGTCGACCGGCCGTCTATAAATCTAGCTTGATAACATCCCACGAACTCATTCGTTTCAGGTGACAGACGATGGAAGATGAACTAGCGCTTTGTAGGAAGCATTCAAAATAGTGATCGCTCTGAAGTTCTTACATTCCAAATGGTCGCCTTTCATGTGAATGGGGCAGTTTACCCCTTCCTTCCACTCCTCCGGTAGCTGTTCGATTTACCAGATCCTGACTATCAGCTGGTGCAGACAGGTGACCAACTTTTATGGGCCCATCGTGATGAGTTTAGTTGCAATACCATCCTTACCAGCTGCTTTGTTAGTTTTGAGCAGATGAATGGCATCCTTAACTTCCCTCAGCGTGGGCGTTGGTTCATCCGTCCTCCGCTGCACTGGTGTCGTCGTTTCCTCCGTTGCCGTGGTCTCCCGTGCCTACGTTCTCCACGCCATTTAGGTGCTGATCGAAGTGCTGCTTCCACCTTTCAATCACCTCGCGTCCGTTCTAAAGAGGCCTCCGTCCTTATCCCTCCACATTTTGGGCTCGCGGCACGTTGTTCTATATATTCAGAGATTCTTTCAGGTAAGTATTCAGAAAGTCCTCTAGAAAATTCCCAAGAGATACTACTGGAAGTTCCTCCAGTGATTACACCAGAAGTTTCTCTAGCATTTTAAAACTCTTCCAGACGTACTGAAAATCTTTCTTATTTTTTTTAATTCTTTGGCGTATGCGCAAAGAATTCAGCCATGACTTTGTTTTTCTTTCCATAGAATTGCTTTCATAAATTTTTCCAGATAGTACTTTCCGTGATACGTTCTGGAAATCTAAGAGTTTTTGATGACGTAATACAAGTCGTTCAAAGGCGTGAACAAAACGACCTAGTACTCCACATTAATTTAATCACGTAAAAGGACGATAAGAACGACCTTACATGTTTACGTCCAAAATTGATGTTAACATAGTTAACTAGCCTGCCTTGAGAAATTGTAGGTATGCCGTGTTGAGATTAACTTCTGAAATTGTACCAGAAATCCCTCCCGAAAAATGTCAAGAATTTCTCATATGAATCTCCAAAGGTATATTTTAAGAGATGCCTTCAGACCATCTTCCAGGGATTTATCTTTTTGAATTCCTTCAGGAACTCTTTCATTAATTCTTCCAGTATTTTTGTGCAATTTTGGAAAGATCTTCTAAAAAACCCTTGCAGAAATATCTAAAACAATTCCTGCAGAAATCTCTGACAGAATCCTTGGAGTATTGCTGACGAAACCACTCCTTCTCCTCCTTTCAGTCCTGAGAACCCATGGTGGTGCTGAGGGCCGAATTGAAAGATCTCCATCTTGGGCGATTGCCAGCCATCGCCTTGAACTGCGGGAAGGTCAAATTTCTGTAGACTTTCTTTCTTTCCTTGTTGAGGTTGTGCCGCCATGAGCTTCTGGGTCTGCCTCTGCTGCGATGACCTGCTGGGTTCCAATCTAACGCTTGTTTGTAGATTTCGTTTCCGCCCCCTGTACACCAAGTTTCACTGGCGTACAGCAGCACAGATTTCACATTTCTTGAACTCGCACAGGCCATTTGGCTACCAAGATATTTAGAGTGGGTCATCGTTTATATGGAAAATTGAAAAATTCAGTGGTATCCCATCAGATCAAAGCTTTTTTGATCCCATTTCAGTACCCAAATAAGTGTGCAAAATTTGGGCAGGATCGCTTATGTCTACGTTTTGCGCATCGCGTTTGAAGTTTGTATGGAGTTTTACATGGGAAAACACACTTTTTGCATTTCTCTCATAATAAGCTCGAATTTGTCTGAAACCATGTTACCGATAAAAGAAAAACATAGCCTTGGGTGTCCTGAAAAACTTTGTCAAAGACCGCGACGTGATCTGATGCTTATGGAAAAAGTTATAGCGTTGGCATTGCTTGGCGAAACAGCATGATTTTGTTGCTATTCTTATTCCTTTACATGTTAAAACATAAACACATGCATGCGGTTCGTTGGTCATAACTATTTTCACAAGCATCGGATCACTTTGCGGTCTTCAACAAAGTTTTTTAGAACATCCTAGGCTATCATTTTACAGCATCGGTTGAAAAGATTCAGACAAACTTTTTCAACTTATGACAAAAATGTAAAAAGTATGTTTTCCCATACAAAATCCCATACAAATTTCAATTGCAATGCGCAAAGTGTAGACGCAACCGATCGTGCTCAAATTTTGCACAGATACTCAGGACCCGAAACGGAACCAAAAAAGCTTTGATCTGAGAAAACGGTTCCGAGACCCACGCTAATATATATGGTGACACAAGAGATAACAACATTCTCTACTGCTTGCCCAGGTACCGTAAACCTGGAAGGGTTTACATCCAACGATTTGGTATTGTTGACGTTGACGGTAAGACTTGCCGCCGAAGAGCGATGTGCAAGATCATCGAGCTTGCTCTGCATATCAGAGCACTGTTGAGCAAGGAGAGCAACGTCATCAGCTAATTCGAAGTCATTTAGGTGCTTCATGGTAATGGGCTGCATCAGCAACCCAAGACTTGGTTCACGATCAAAAACACCTATCAGGAACTCGTTGATTGCGATGAGGAACAGTAGCGGTGATAGGATACATCCTTGCCTCACTCCAACAACGACCCGGATGGGATCGGACAAGACATCGCTGTGCAGTACTCTGCACGAAAATGCCCTGTACTGTGCTTCAATGAGGCCGACGATTTTCTCAGGGACACCCTCATTGTATTGGTGAAATAGAAGGGAAATTGTCATATCATTCAATCTTAATATGGAAATAATGAAAAAATATTCGAAGGCACACGGTGAATGGAGCCCCCACGGTGAATGGCGCCTTGACGGTACCTTGATCCATACTCTACAAGTGCACGAAAACCGATTTTGAAAATATTGCTTCGTTATTTAATAAAAAATCTAAAACCGAAAAAATGAGAAAATGCTTCCGCCTTAAGGAAACTCTTGGATTCCTAAATAAACATTGAACCACTTGACAGCAGATAGTTGCATGAGGCAGTACAAGCATGAATTTCATTCAAATTCACAAATTATGCATGTAGATTCGATGACTTATGCTCAAAAAAGTTTTTAAGTAATCTTGAATAATAATCCTAACCCCCTCCCTCATCTCTCACTGCCGAACATGCCTTAAATTTCCGTCAACTCCACTCACTACTTCTTTCCTGTGAACCAACTTTATCCCTAATCTTAAGTATTCAAAAGAGGTGTGGATTCGTGGTCAAGTGGCTAGTGTCACCAAGCGTAAAGTCGCATCGTGCTGAGGAGCGTGGGCTCGATTCCCGCCGCAGCTGTCAGGAAACGTTTTCGGCTGTGCCACTGGGCGTTGCATGCTAGTCCATTGTCTAGTGTCGTGCATCCTTCAAAGAGCTATAAGCTCACTGGAAGCATTGAACGTGTCCGTGCGTTTAAAAATACTGTTCTGAACACAATCAAATTCCATTTAGAAAACAGAAGATATCTAAATTGGTTTAACTTGAATAGATTCCACCTAAATGGAGGTGCCAGTGTAGTAAGAACATAAGAAAATGTATTAATGACGGTAACTACGGCGAGGCCACTCAGAAAGCCATTTTTGTGGGAGATCAAAAAGAATGGATTCCGTGAGATTTTAGGAGGTTTCAGAGGATTTCAAGAGTATTCAAGAAGTGTTTCAGGGGGCCTCAGGAGGTTTTGAAGGGTCCCACAGGTTTTCAGGGAGTCTCAGTAGGCTGTAGGGAGTTCCAATTCTGCTTCAAGGGGTTTCAAGGAGTTTTTCGGGAGAGTATTTCAGTGCCATCTAAGAGGGTTTACACATGGGGTTACAGGTGTTTTATGAGGTTTCGGGGGTTATGGGTTGCTTCAGGATGATCAGGGGCGGTTCAGATCATTTCCTAAGATCTCCCTACGTATTCCTGAAGCACTCCTCTTCTCCTCTTCTTGGCGTAACGTCCTATCTGGGACAAAGCCTACTTATCAGCTTTGTGTTCAATGAGCACTTCCACAGTTTTTAACTGAGAGCTTCCTCTGCCAATGACCATTTTGCATGTGTATATCGTGTGGCAGGCACGAAGATACTCTATGCCCAACGAAGTCAAGAAAATTTCCCTTACGAAAAGATCCTGGACCGACCGGGAATCGAACCCGTCACCCTCAGGATGGTCATGCTGAATACCCGTGCGTTTACCGCCTCGGCTATATGGGCCCCTTAAGCACTCGCGATACTTTAATTGCTCTTGAAGGAGCTTCACTTCCACTAATACTAATATTGGTAATGCGCTAACCGCTCTTAAATTTCCCTAGAAGTCCTTAAAACGGCCTGTCAATCTGGGAAACGTGATATTCTCGGCCTTTGCAGTCTTAAAGGGCAGTTTTTTGCAGTTCATGATTTCTGACTCACCCTATTGCTTACAGAGGTTGCGTTCTCTTGTACATGTATAGTAATGCTCTACATCGGATAGTCTAGGTACATGGTTTTCGAGATGGCGCCCGTTGCGGCTGTGGACATTATAACATCTTAAATATGCCTATTTCGAAATAGGAAATATAAAAACAAAATACGAAATAGGCATGATACACAAACAACACACAACACACCACAACACAAAATTCCAGATGATCCAACACTAACACATACTCAAGCAAAAGTTAGCGAAAACAGCCACAAACTGTTTAGGTCAAAAGCGTAGGCGATAAAACAGTGCGATTATAGCATAGAACGCGAGCCAAAAAGCTAGATTTTTATAGCAAAAAGCCTCCCACGATACAGTAGCTCGCAAAAATTTCGCAACAAATGCAGTAAGTAGGAAATAACTAAAACCAGACAAAACTATATTTAAGATGTTATAATGTCCACAGCCGCAACGGGCGCCATCTCGAAAACCATGTACCTAGACCAGTGGTCCTCAGGCTTACTGTCCACGCGGGCCACAATTGAATTTTACAAGAAGGCTGCGGGCCGCAAGGCATTCAAGAATGTATTTTGATCAAATTTTAATAGAGTTTCAGGATTTAACTTTGGCACACAAGTCATCCTTTATAATCTACATTATAATAATTCAGAGTCAAATGAAAAAGTCACAATTTTTGGGCATCATTATTTTGCAGATGAAAATGATTTTAAAAGTTAACTATACTGCTTCAAAATAAGTTTTTGCGAGGTCTTTTGTTTTTTTTGTATCTTTTGCTTGGAAATTAATTCGTTACTTCTTATAAGAGCAGTGATAAAAATATTTACTTTAGTTTTGCAATCTTTCTAATATCTTTCAAAACCAGATCGCGGGCCGCAGAAAACCTTCTCGAGGGCCGCATGCGGCCCGCGGGCCGCTATTTGGTGACCACTGACCTAGACTATCCGATGTAGAACATTACTATACATGTACAAGGGAACGTAACCTCTGTAAGCAATAGGGTGAGTCAGAATTAATTTTTCAAAACTTTAGAATCCTTGAAAAAGGTAAAATATATTACCGAAACCGTCGGATGTAGAGAGAATATGCAAAGGCCGAGAATATCACGTTTCCCAGCTTAAGTTCCCACAGTCGAAAGCAACCATTTCCTTCCTGTCAATCTTTAGAACGCCCCTGGATCCTCAAGAAGCCTTCTTATCTCTCTTTTTGGCACACTGTTCCATATCGACAAGAAGCCTCCTTGATCCCCTGGAAAGTTACTGATACCTTCGAAAATCCTCCTGAAGGAATCCAACTCCATCCCCCTCTTCTTCTTCTGTATGGTTCTTCGTTCCCACTAGAACTTGGCCTGCCTCTCTTTAACTTAGTGTTCTTTGAGAACTTTCACAGTTATTAATTGAAGGGCTTCCGTTGCCTGCTATTACATGAATGTGTATATTGTGAGGGAAGCACAATTATACACTATGCCCAGGGAGTGAAAGCGAAAATTTTTCCCGACCGGAACGAGAATCGAACCCGCCGTCTTCTGATTGGCAATCCACAGCCTTAAACCAAACTCCGCCCATCCTAATTCCCTCTGAATACCTTTGAACGAAAACACCTTGTTCTTAGACTTCCCTGAAACTTTCAGGAACACCTCTCGATCCCATTTCAAGCCCTCAGAAGAAATTTATTCTTGAACAAATTTCTCTCATTTCAAACACTTATCAAGCTTATCCAATGAACTCCGCCTCTTTTTGCCCAGTATTCATTTCTGCCATTTTCAATTTATGCACTCCCAGCTCAAGGCATAGAAAGAAGCTACAGTGTATAAGACTCTAACACAAATAAACAGAAGTAACACTCTAATAATTCCCATCGTATTCCACTAGTATGCTAGTTTGCCAACGGACCATCCATGGCGTTTTTGTTCGAGTTTGACGTTTGCTCACTACCTCCACCTAGTTGATGGCTGGCCAAACTCAATATTTTTGCATTGGGCGAACATGATTCCATGACTATGATTTAAATTCAGACACGAATGGCACATAAGTGGTAAAGTGTCTTTAATAAATATTAATAATAATAATAATGATTTAAATCGAAAAATGTGTACATGTTAACATCTGTTTGTCTGTGATTCTATATAAAGGATTCCATTGCAAATCTCTACGGTACTTACCCTATACTGTCCAAGATTGTTAACTACACAGGTGAATGACACATCTCGACCCTGTGTCACCGTAAGATTGTCCAACGGAGCCAAAAACTCCGGCTGTGTCTCTGATTGCGATCCATGTCCTGCAGAGAAAGGAAATGTAGATGTGGATTTAATGATAACAACTTTAAATTCATCTGCTTGCACGAAGTGCAGCAAAAAAGAACGTTTCTGGATTGCGTTGATGAAAGGGCGAATCTGCTTTAGCATATATCCACCAAAACTAAATTAAAGTTACTGAAATTTTCTTCTCAAAGCTTATGCGCCCTTTTAAAAATTCAATTCAAAAATGCACGCCGCTCGTACCATTCCACACCATTCTGTCTCAAGCGCAAAGGAAACTCGCGTAATTATATTCAACAAATTAAACCAACGAAACAATTATGACAATTTATCATCGTAGAAGGGGGATTTTTTCACTCATCCAACAATTTGAATAAAACCAGAAGGATGCAGTTGGTACACACGCCCGCCCACAAACTTACCATTCACCAGCATGGCCACAAACAATATATTCAACAAAAGCTTGAGCTCCACAAAATTTATGTGTCCCATTTCTACGCTTCGTTTCGGCACTGTAGCTCGGCTTCTGCAGCGGGCTTCACTTTTACTATTTCTAGCGCCACTTTGAGATATTAATGCTCTAACCCTCTCTTCCACGTGGCTTTCGTTCGGTTTACTATCTACATAACCAACGATTCACTTTTTCACACAACAAGACCAATGGCTTCCCACCCCGGCTACTATTATGCACATTTGGCCGCTTCCCTGAATGGTGCTTCCATATCTCGTATTGTTATTTTTTCCCCTTCACTTCAGCGGGCTAAATAGTCACGTGGCCCCAGATTGGGATATTTTCGGCGAAAAGCAATTCCAAATTGCATTGGAAATGTATGCACGCGGGCAACGCGGGATGATGGCAGATGGTGCTTCCTTACTGGGAATATGCAAAATTTTCACCACAGCAGCAGCTCGTCCTTTTTCTTTCAGGATTGCAGGTTCCTCAGGCATTGGTCCATTCTTCCAATGATGATGCTGATGATAATGGATTTTACGGTAATGGAGCGCTTCACTAGGGCTGAATGGTTTCCTAATTGTGTTGTGCAGTTAGCGGAGCGTTTTAGTCTGAAAGGGAAGAGATGAAAAATAATTTTATTCATTAAGTGCGATAGTGAGGATGAGAGTACGGGGAATAACGGGAAAATAATCCCTAAATGATCGAGAAAACCTAGAAGCCCTTGAAATTTCTAGTGCAATAACCAAGTACATTTGAAATTGAGTTTATCCTTTTCCTAGTGCAATGCAGTTCCAATCAACGCGGTGCCTCTGTAGAATATTCTTACCGAACATAGCGGTTTTTATATACAGTATGCGGCAGGAAAAAATGCGAAAGTGTTTTTCAACTTCAAAACTCATTTTTGTCTATTTGACGTTAACTAATCCATGTTTTATCGATGTAACAGGCTAATTTTCCGAAAAAATATTCAAAGTTTTTTTTTGGTCAATAACAGCGCCTGAAGCTGAAGACACTATTCCCGAGCAAAATTTAGTAATAAACAGATAACATACACACTTAGATTTTTTTACAGTATACGGTAATTTTTTACCGAATTCTCAACAGCTGAACGTTCGGTAATCCGTTCGATAATCGAAACGTGTACCGAACATCCGGTAAAACAAAATTTTCAAAGGCTGTCAAAAATTACCGTATTCTTCGGTAATCTGCGTTTTAAAATTACCGTAGAATTTCGGTAGTTAAATGTTTTCTTATGAATATTTTACAGATTTTCGGTACAAGCAAAAATTAAAGATGCAGGCTGGAGAGTTTGAATGTTTTTATTTACCAAATTTTGCGAGAATGTTCAATAATATTGTCACTCTTTCTAATAATTATTCAACCTCGACACCGATTTGTAGAACGTCGTGAGTGCACTTCCACTGCATTCCACCACGTAAACACCTGGAAGATCTGGAAGCAAATGTTGATTATTTAATTGGGCGAAAGCCATAATAAATATAAGTATGAATACTTACTCAATTCCACAAAATGCGATGCTCCGCTTAACAAAATAACAACTATCGGGCGGCACGATGTTTTATTTACTGATTTTTCAGGGAAAACTAACTTTGAAATACTGAACTGACTGCAGAACTGAAATAAAATGTCCATTTTTTTCCAATTTGACATTTCGCAAATGTTGCTGGCAAGTGTACCGAACTTCGGTAAAGTGCGGTGTGATTTAACAAGATGTACGGTAATGTTTCTTACAGTATACGGTAATTGTTCGATTTTACTGTCCATACTGTAAATTATTTGATAGATGATGCTGTTAAAGTATGAAATTACAATCCAATCGGTAATTATATTACCGAACTCTTGTAAAATGAATCATCTTTACCGTAGGACGGTTGTTTTTTTGCATTACCGATTTTTTCCGGCAAAATAATTACCGAACAACGAAACTGGATCTGAGTGTGTACTGTGTTATGCAAGGGCGTAGCCAGGGGGGGGGGGGGGGCAGGGGGGGGCTCGTGGCCCCCCCCTGACCGATTAACTATATTCTAACTTAACCGAAAAACTTAGATGATCAGAGCTGTTTTTGACTAGTAAAAATAAAATTCTCCTGCATCCTCGTATTTTTTTAATGTATGCAGGAATTCCTTCGGAAAATCTTGGAGAAATACCTTCGAAAATTCCTGAGGGTATTCCTTCGGAAAAACCTGGAGGAATTCCTTTAGAAATTCCTGAAGGAATTCCATCTAAAATTCCTGGAGGATTCTCTTCGCAAATTCCTGGAAGAATTCCATCGGAAATTCCTGAAGGAATTCCTTCGGAAATTTCTGGAGCAATTCCTTCGGAAATTCCTTGGGCAGTTCCTTGGGAAAATCTTGGATGAATACCTTCGGAAGTTTCTGGAGGAATTCTTTCAGAAATCCATAGAGAAATTCGTGAGGAAATCCTTAGGTGGATTCCTTACGAAATTCCTGAACAAAATAATTCCAAACTTCCTGGAGGAATGCTTTTGGAAATTCCTGAAGGAATTCCTTCGGAAATTGCTGGACGAATGTCATTGAAAATACCTGGAGGAATTCCTTCCGAAAGTCCTGGAGGAATTCCTTCGGAAAGTCGTGGAGGATTTTTTTCGGATATACTTTTTTTTGAAATTCTTGCAGGAATTCCTTCGGAAATTCCTAGCGAATTCCTTCGGAAATTCCAGGAGGGATTCCATCGGAAATTGCTGGACGAATTCCTTTGGGATTCCAGGAGGAATTCCTTTAGGAATTCCTGGAGGAATTCTTTCGGAAATTCCGGGAGGAATCCCTTCGGAAATTGCTGGGCGAATTTCATTGGAAATTCCTTCGGAAATTCCTGCAATAATTTCTTCGGCAATTATTGGACGAATTCCTTCGGAAATTGCTGGACGAATTCTTTTGGAAATTCCTGGAGGAATTCTATCGGAAATTCCTGGAGGAATTCCTTCAGAAATTCCTAGAGGAACTTTTTCGGAAATTCTTTTTATATTTTTTTTTGGAAATTCCTGGAGAATTACCGTCGGAAATTCCTAGCAGAATTCCTTCGGAAAATCCTGAAGGAATTCTTTCGGAAATTCCGGGTGGAAGTCCTTCGGAAATTCCATTAGGAATTCCTTTAAAAATTCCTGGAGGAATTCTTTCAGAAATTTCGGGAAGAATTCCTTCGGAAATTGCTGGACGAGTTCCTTTGGAGATTCCTGGAGGAATTTATTCGAAAATTCCAGGAGAAATTCCTTTAGGAATTCCTGGAGGAATTCTTTCGGAAATTCCTGAAGGAATTCCATCGGAAATTGCTGGAGGTATTCCGTTGGAAATTCCTGGAGGAATTCCTTCCAAAATTCTTGGAGGAATCCCTTCGCAAAATCCTGGAAGAATTCCTTCTGAAATTTCTGGAGAAATTCCATCGGAAATTCGTGAAGGGCTTCGTTTGGAATTTACTGGAGGAATGCCATCGAAAATTCCTTGGCGAGGTCCTTCGAAAAACCTTGGATGAATACTTTCGGAAATTTCTGGAGGAATTCTTTCAGAAATTTCGGGAGGAATTCCTTCGGAAATTGCTGGACGAATTCCTTTGGAGATTCCTGGAGGAATTCATTTGGAAATTCCAGAATGAATTTCTTTAGGAATTCCTGGAGTTATTCTTTCGGAAATTCTGGGAGGAATTGCTTCGGAAATTCTTGAAGCAATTCCTTCAAAAAATCTTGGAGGAATTCCTTAAAAAATTTCAGAATTCTTGGAGGAATCCCTTCGCAAATTCCTGAAGGAATTCGTTCGGAAATTCCTGAAAGAATTCCTTCGAAAATTCCTGGAGGGAGTTCCCTCAAAAAATCTTGGATGAACACCTCCGGAAATTTCTGGAGGATTTTTTTCAGAAATCTATAGACCAATTCCTGAGAAAATCCTTGGATGAATTCCTTAGGACATTCCTGGAAAAAAATCATTCTAAATTTCCAGAAATTCTTGGAGGTATTCCTTCAGAAATTCCTGGAGAATTTTTTTCGGAAAGTCTGTTTGGATTTTATTTTTGGAAATTCCAAGAGGATTTCCCTCGAAAATTCATGGAGGAATTTCTCCACAAATTCCGTTAGGAATTCCTTCAAAAATTCCTGGAGGAATTCTTTCGGAAATTTCGGGAGGAATTCCTTCGGAAATTGCTGGACGAATTCGTTTGCAGATTAATGGAAATTCCTGCAGGAATTCTTTCGGAATTTCTTCGAAAATTCCTGGAGAAATCCCTCCGGAATCTCTTGGATGCATTCCTTCTGAAATTCGTGGAGCAATTTTTTCGAGAATTCCTGGAGGAATTCCTTCGGAAATTCTTGGAGAAATTTCTTAAAAATTCCCGGAGGAATTCCATTGGAAATTCCTGGAGGAATTCCTTTGGATATTCCTTCGGAAATTCCTGGAGAAACTCTTTTGGAAATTCCTGAAGGTTTATTTTTGGAAATTCCAGGAAGAATTCCTTCAGAAATTCCAGGAGAAATTCTGTCGGAAATTCCTGGAGAAATTCCTTTGGAAATTTCCAATGGAATTTCTCCATGAATTTCCGATGTAATTCCACCAGGAATTTTGCGAAGGAATTCCTTCAGGATTTTCCGAATGAGTTCATCCATGTATTTCCGAGAGAATTCCTCCAGGAATTTCCGTGGCAATTCCTCCAGGAATTTCGGAGGGAAATCTTCCAGGAACTTAAGGAGAAATTCCTCCAGGAAATTTCGGAAAAGTTCCTCCACAAATTTTTGGAGAAATTACTCTAGGAATTTCCGGAGGAATTCCTCCAGGAATTTCCAAAGGAATTCTTCCAGGAATTTTCAAGGGAATTCCTCTTGGAATTTTCAAAGGATTTCCTCCTGGAATTTCCGATGGAATTCCTTCATGAATGTCCGAAGAAATCCCTCCATGAATTTCCGAAGGAATTCCTCCAGAAATTTTCCGACGGGATTCCTCTACGAATTTCCGAAGAAATTCCTCGAGGAATTTCCAGAGGAATTCCTCCAAGAACTTCCGAAGAAATTTTTCTAGGAATTTTCAAAAGAATTCCTCTTGGAATTTTTAAAGGATGTCCTCCTGGAATTTCCGAAGGAATTCCTCCATGAATGTACGAATGAATTCCTCCATGAATTTCCGAATGAATTCCTCCAGGAATTTTGCGAAGGAATTTCTAAAGAATTTTCCGAAGGAATTCTTACATGAATTTCCAAAGGAATTTCTACAGAAATTTTCCGACGGAATCCCTCCACGAATTTCCGAAGAAATTCCTCCATGAATTTCCGAAGGAATTCCTCCAGGAGTTTTGCGAAGGAAATCCTAAAGAATTTTCCGAAGGAGTTCCTCCATGAATTTCCGAAGGAATCGCTCCAGAAATTTTCCGATAGAATTCATTCACGAATTTCTGAAGAAATTCCTCCACGAATTTTCAAAGGAATTCCTCCAGGAATTTCCTGAGAAATTCCTCCATGAATTCCCGGATGAATTTCTTCAGAAATTTCCGGAGGAGTTCCTCCAGGAATTTCCGAAGGAGATCCTCCAGGAATTTTCAAAGAAATTCCTTCTGCAATTTCCGAAGGAATTCCTCCTGGAATTTCCGAAGGAATTCCTTCATAAATTTCCGAAGGATTCCCTTCAGGAATTTCCGAAGGAAATCATCCAGCAATTTCTGAAGGAATTCCTCCTGAAATTTCCGAGGGAATTCCTGCAGTAATTTCCGGTGGAATTCCTCCAGGGATTTTCAAAGGAATTTCACCTGGAATTTCCGAAGGCATTCTTTCATGAATGTCCGAAGGAATTCCACCAGGAATTTTCGAAAGAATTTCTCCAAGAATTCCTTCACGAATTTCCGAAGGAGTTCCTCCATAAATTTCAGAAGGAATTCCTCCAGGACTTTTGCGAAGGAATCGCTCAAGGATTTTCCGAAGGAATTCCTCTATGAATTTCCGAAGGAATTCCTCCAGAAATTTCAGGAAGGAATTTCTCCAGGTATTTCCGAAGGAATTACTCCAGGAATTTCCGAAGAAATTCCTCCAGGAATTCCCGAAGGAAATCCTCCACGAATTCTCCAAGAATTTCCGAGGGAATTCCTCCAGGATTTTCCCGAAGAATTCCTCCATGAGTTTCCGGAGGAGCTTGTCCAGGAATTTCCGTAGGAATTCCTCCAGGAATTTTCAAAGCAACTTCTCCTGGAATTTTCAAAGGATTTTCTCCTGAATTTCCGAAGGAATTCCTCTACGAATTTCCAAAGAAATCCCTCCCGGAACTTTCAAAGAAATTTATTATGGATTTGCTTTGAAATACCTCCAAAAATTGCCGAATGAATTCCTCCAAAAATTTTTGACGGTTGTCCTCAAAAAAATTCCTTAGGATTTTCTCACATAATCCCCAAACGTGTTTCTGAAGGAATGTTTGAAGAAGTTTCTCAAGTTTTCGTAGGAGTTTCGCAATACATTTCTGAAGGAATTTCTTGAGGAATTTCCGAAGAAACTTCTCAAGGATCTTTCACTGGAATTCCTTGAGGAATTTCGTAAAGATTTATAAAAAAAAACCGAAAAAAAATCCTCAACGAACTTATCAAACAATTTCTCACAAAATTTCCGAAGACATTTCAGATATATGTCAAAAAAATCCAAACGAACTCCAATTTTCCTTATCAAGGCATTTTTAAAGGAACTCCTAAAGGAACATTTTTAAAGAATTTCCGAATGAGTTCCTCTAGGAAATAAAAAATCACAAAAAGCATTTCTTCAGGAATTTCCGAAATATTTTTTTCAAGGAAGTTTGAAAGATTTTTAAAGAAATTCCTTATTGAATTTCAGAAGAGAGACTCAAGAGACTTTTAGTGATTTTTTTTCAATATTTTCGAAAGAATTGCTTCAGGAATTTGGGAAGGAATTCTCACAGAAATTTCCGGATGAATTCCTCCAAGAATTTTTGAAGGCATTCCTCAAGGAATTTTCGGAAGAATTCCTCACAAAAACTCCGAAGGAGTTCCTCAAGGAATATTCTAAATCTATTTCAAAGAAATTCCTCAAGGAATTCCCGAAGAATCTTCTGAAGGAAATCGTAGAAGAACTCTCGAAGGAATGTCTTATGGAATTTCTCAAGGAGCTTTAGAAATGAACGAATTCCTCAAGAAATTTCTGAAGAATTTGTCAAGGAATTTCAGGTGGCATTCCTCATGGATTTTCGAAATAAATTCTTAAAATTATTTTTTAATTGATTCCTTTAAAAATTTCCGAATGCATTCCTCTAGCAACTTCCAAAGATATTCCTCCAGGAATTTCCGAAGGAATTCCTTTAGAAATTTTCAAAGGAATTTTTCCCGTAATTTCGAAGGAATTCATTAAAGGATTTTTCGAAGAAATTTCTCCAAAAATTTCTAAGGGTATTCCTCAAGGAAAGGAATCTTAGTTTGATTGGAATTTTTGGAAGAATTCCCGGAGAAATTCTTAAAGTATTTTTTGGAGCTTCTCAAACGGATTTGTGGTGGAATTAAGAATGATATTTGTAAAGAATTACTGGGGAAATTCTCAAAAGCATGCATGGTGAAATTCGTAATAAAGCTTCTGGAGGAATTATTAAAGAAATTTCTGAAGGTATTCACAACGGAATTACTGCAAGTTTTCCGAAGGTAATTTCTTCTGGAATATCTACATTAAAATAACCGACACGAATGCACCCTTCAGGTGTAAAGTGTCTTAAATACATTAACAAACAAACAACATTAAAATAACCTGGAAAATATTAAAGAAATTTCTGGAGAAACTGCTGGATAAATTCAAATTCATGATGGCATTTGTTAAGAAATTCCTGAAGCAATATCTTGAGGAATTCCTCAGGATTATAATCATATATGATTCTTCCATTGAACCATTCCTGTTAATCACCCAAATTTCATACTTCACTTTTATTTTTTTTTTTTAAATGATGAAGTATTTGAACTCCTTGTTACTGCAAAGTGGTTTTCAGTGTAAGGGTGCTCGCCCCCCCCTGGCCGAAAAGCTGGCTACGCCCTTGGTGTTATGTGATATAAAAAATAATGAACTAAATGTGTTCTAAGTTTGGTTAGCAGGCAATTTAATAAACATGAGAGCAACTAATTATACCCATGATATCATCAGGATAACTCATTATTTTATCATCAGGGGCATCCTGATAACAGCTTCTGTAAATCAATTAATTTGATCTGATTGAAAACACATTTTGTTATCAGCAAGGATGTCAGATTTTTTTTTTTGAAAAATCTGAATCGCACTACATATTCATGAATCTGTATCCCATACAAAATGTGGGTAAACAATCTTAATCCCATACAAAAATAAAATAGCCCCTCTGGCTCAAAAATATGTATTTTATATAAAATAAAACCTGTACGGGTTCTCAAAAATCTGTATAATACAGATACATATGTATATATGGCATCCCTGGTTATCAGAAAGATGTTTTCTTGGTAATTGATATGTTGTTGGCGATGATGATGCTTCAGAGTATGCCATGCCATGAATTATCAAAATGATAACACAAAACTGTTAATGAGATCTAGAGCGAGCTCTAGTTTTCATTTTGTTATTGAACAGTTATTCGACTTTGCTCGGTCATTGGCGTAGCTAGGATTGTTTTTCTGGATGGGGCCCAGTGGGGGCCTGACATGGGATGGCTTTTAAGCGGCATGGTCGCTCGATATGTGAATATGCGAATCGGGATTGCAGTTTTGAGGAATCAAAATGACTGGATTCCTCCAGAGATTCCTTCAAGATTGCACCTAGGAATTCCACCAGACATTTCTTTTCGCCGTTTTCTTCAAAAATTTCTTCAGAGATCCTTAAAGGTAGGTATACCTTCAGAGATTTTTCCTTAAATTTTCCCATTTATTCCTTCCAGAATTTCAACAGATATTGCTCCAATAATTCCATCTGGAATTATTCAAAGTATTTCTACAGAGGAATGTCTTGCAGAAAATTTTACTAGAGATTATTCAAAAGTTAATCCAGACATTGCTTAAAAATTGGATTTTTTCAGATTTTTTTTTGGACTTTCCTGAGATTCCCTAAGGAATTATTCATGGGATTGCTTCTGGGATTCCTCATGGGGTTTCTTCAAAAATTCCTCCAAGAATTCCACCAGGGGTTCACCCGGGAATTGCTTCTATGATTCTTTCAGGAACAACTTCCAGGATTATTTTAAAATACCTCCAAGCAATCTTCTTGGGAATCCTTCAGAAATTCCAGCAGAAATTGTTCCAGGAATCCTCCGTGAATTGCTTCAGGAATTCGTCTAAAAATTCCTGCAGAGATTTGACCAGGAATTCCTCTAAAAATTCCACTAGAGATTTCTCTTGCGATCCCTCCAGGTATTCCTCTAGAGATACCTTAAGGAATTCCTCTAGAGACTCCATCACAGATTTGTCCAGCATTACCTGCAGGAATTCTTCCAAGAATTTTCCCATGGATTCTACCTGAAAGTTCTCCATTGATTCTTCAAGAAAATCCTCCAGAAATTCCTTCATGGATTTTTACAAGAATTCCTAATGGAATTTATGCAGCGATTCCTCCAAGAGTTCCTCTGGAAATTTCTCAAGGATTTCTCTAGAAATTCTTCCAGAGATTCCTCCAGGTATTAGAGGTTCAACCAGGGATTCTTCGGTATATTCCTCCAGGAATTCTTTAACGGATTCCTCTAGGAATTATATCTGAAAGGCAGACAATTAAAGTTCCATAATGAATACAAATTTTCCCATAAATAATTCGAAAAGTCCCAGTGAAGAAACAGGGGTGTAAGCAGTAATAAATAACAAAAGTTCCATAAACAAATAAATAAATGCATAAATAAATCAAAAGTTTCCATAAATAATTGATTCTTGAGCAATTAAAAACGTCAAAAATGCAATGAATAAATCAGCTGTTGCAATAAAAAAAGCCATTTTTCCCACCAAATAACTTCGAATTTTCAATAAATAAATCCGATTTTTCCATAATAAATCAGAAAATTCACTATTAAAAAATATCGAAAAAGCAATAAATATTATTGCAAGCCATAAAGCATGGAAATATTTTTTTAAGCAATCAAAAGGTTAATTGATCAATTAACATCTAAATTAACGACTCATGCACAATATTTCGTTTTACCAAATCAAATTTGATAGATTTAAGCATTTTATGTTAGTATCCCGCATAGAAAAATACTATTCATGGCATCGTTCATATTATACGATGTCCATTGGTGCAATAATAACTATACAAGAAGTTATCGTTTAATGATAAAATGATAGAGATTGAAAAATTTCAACAGTTTAAAATTGTTCAAGTATCATTGAACATATAATAATTATACGTCGAATAATAATCAAATCATTTTTAATAATAAGGTTACCGAAAATTTCAGCGACAAAAATAATGTCTTTGACTATTTTTTCACTATATTTATTATTTAATGGTTGGAATAAAAGGTCATCACGATAGTCTGCATTGTCATCCGATTTTCAATGCCGATGTTTGGCATTTTAGGCACAAAAATGGGTTTAACACTTCACATCTACCTCACTTGAGTGGATGTACGACCACGAGCGGAGCTTCAAAACAAAAGCCCTTGCGGTCGCAGGTTCCAGTCACTTTGGGGTTACATGCCAATTGCAGAAAATTTGAGAGAGTTGGGGAACGAAATCCGGCACTTTGTAGGCACAAAAAACACAACTGTAGTGAAGACAATTTTAGGTTCTTGTTACGACGGCTTATAACTGCTGACGTTAATGCTTCCAGCGACCGGTTGCAACCAGCAAATCACTGGAGACCACTGAAAAACATACCTTCCGGTGCGGCCAATACTAGTGTGAAGGAAGATGTTCCACGAACTCGACAGAGTTTTCAGTTTTACCACTTTCAAACACTCGCGACCGACGATTTAATTTGGTCTAGTACGGAGACACCGCGCGAGAAGGATTAAGCACATCAATAACACGGTTCGATTCCCAATCCAGCCAGAGATACAGCAAACTTAAAAAAAAAATCACCACGAATGAAAACAACGATTCATTTAATGATACAAAAACTTGACAGTGCCCAGCAAGTGCTCGCAGGGGTGTATTTTTTTCTATAGTCGATAAAGAATATTTCATGAAATATTTCCGTTTTGTTTTTATGATTCACAGTATCGTTAAAAATACGATAAAGCGATCATAATATGAATAATAGTGCTAAAATTTTGTTCGAGAAAAATGGCATTTTTGAATGGTAACGATACTTAACAACCCATTCGGTCTATCATTAAAACCCCGTATATGATAGCAAGTAGCATCAATATGATTCATCGTATCATCGATTTATAATCCAGTTTATGATAACACGAATAAGGTACACCGGGGCAAGTTGAAATGGGTGGGGCAAGATGAAACACGAAGTTTTGAAACAGATTTCAATACAATTTGGTAATTTATCCTTCGTTAAAAGATTGTTTGAATCAAAAACTATGCGTTACGGCGATCAAACTATTTATTATCATTAGAAAACATCATGTTAACCCGCTGTTTCATCTTGCCCCACCCGTTTCAACTTGCCCCGGTGTACCTTAATAAGAAAATGATAGCCCGTATGGCTTATGTATGATACAGTTTTATTCGGGATGTAAACTTGCATGCAATTTTCGGAGGGTGACTTGTATTGGAAATATCGTCCCTAACATAAATTGTTTAAAACTATCAAATTCGATTTGATAAAACAAACTATTTTGCATGAATCGTTAATTTAGATGTTTATCGATCAATTCACCTTTTGATTGTTTAAAAAAATATTTCTATGCTTAATGGCTTGCAGTCAAAAAGCCCAAAAACGTATATTTTGCCCTATAAATTGAGGTATAGCTTAAAATTGTGACGTACTGGAGCAAATCTGAGCCCGGATTCGGATTCAGCGGCCCAAAATCTGTCAGAGACACATAAGTTTGCTTGAAAATCTCTCTTATAAAGATACCTAACCTAACCTAACATAAGTTTGCTCTTGAAACAGACCAAAAGTAAAATTTTGTTACGCTGTGTTATGTTTCAAATATGCCAAGAAGAATTAAAATTGAATGGAAGATGACAAAGTTATCAACAAATCACTTTTCCATGTTTTAAGAGCCAGTTCGCGAGAGCCGCAACCCCTTCTTGTATCGATATGCTCAGATTGAGCTGAAATTTTCAGGGTATGGTTTTCCATATATAAGATGATATCTGGCCGATTTTTAGATTTTTCCGTTAGGGGGAAGTGGGGTAAAATAGCCCTCAAAGATTTCATGTCTAAAAATAGGTAAAATCACTAAAATCGCAATAACTTCCGCAAAAATTAACGGATTCAGCTGAAATTTTGCATGGACACTCTATTCCTATGGCACTATAGGCCAAGCGTCGGATATTCTTTGATATTTAATTTGAAGAAATAGGTTGTTTTCATAATTTTTTTGACTATTTTCAGGGCGCCCGTTTTCGTACCAACAGAACTAGGATGAAAAACTGAGTACTACGTTTTGAAGGATTACCCAAGAGCTTTCATTTGATATGTGACCCAGATGCGCCAACTTAAAAACTTTCGAAAAAAAATAATGTTTTCTCCGGGTATGCATTTTACCCCATATTTTTTGGTGTCTAAAGAAGTGTTGTCGCAAATTATGACAACGTTATTTAACTTTCAAGGGTTTTTCTTCAATAATAATTCAACAGAAAAATGATGACTAAGAAATGCAATTATTGGATTTTTTTCATTTGGGGAAAGTAGGGTAAAATGGATTAACTCAACCTCCTTTCGAAATAACGTTGCTACGATGTTCTCTGATCGGACTCGATTTTTCAGAGTTCTTTATTCTACTCAAGAATAGATGCTTTATCACATATTATTTTTTTTTCTTGAGAGGATAACGGGGTAAAACAATTATCACAAAAAAATGTTGAAAATAATCAAAATTTCAAAACCTACAAATGCTTTGGTAAAACTTGGCGAAATTTCATGAAATCAAAAGAAATTTCTTAATTTTTATTTTCTTCGAGTTTCGACTGTTGGTGATTATGTTGGAAGGGGGATGGCGTTCAGTCTTTGGAGGAATAACTCAAAAACGGATTCTTAAGCTTTCATCCGACGTTTCGGTCGCTATATTGCGCCTTCTTCTGGGAATCTGTGGACAATGGTTCGATTTATGTTGTGTTTATGTTTGTGTTTATGCTACTCACTAACTAAGCTCCGTTTTGTCGTCAGTATGAGCCCACAGCATAGGCCACATTTGTCCCAGACGTAACGTATCGCTACAACAAGAATTCACATGAGTACCAGGCAAGCATGCTGCGCAAGTAAACTTTCCGTCTGGTTTTACTTACTCTGCCGCCGCTGGCGGATGGATGGGATAAAATATCCGAAAAATATCCGAAAAAATTATCCGGGTCGCAGAACAGCGATGCAGTTGCCCGTTTTGGCGCCACTTTTACTCTGTTTGTGTTAAGGACAAACGTCTTGAAATCCCGCTTCAAAAGTGCATGAAAACTTAAAACGCACAAATCTCAAGAAGCAAGCTTCAAACAACAGTGCATTTTATTATTCTGTTCTTGCTCACTTGCAATAAGCTTAAAATATGAAGATAAAATGCGCTGGTTTTGTTTACGAAGAGATTTGTGCCTTCAAAATCGTGAGTAGGTGCCAAAGTTTTACCAAAGCATTTGTAGGTTTTGAAATTTTGATTTTTTTCAACATTTTTTTTCTGATAATTGTTTTACCCCGTTATCCTCTCAAGAAAAAAAATAATATGTGATAAAGCATCTATTCTTGAGTAGAATAAAGAACTCTGAAAAATCGAGTCCGATCAGAGAACATCGTAGCAACGTTATTTCGAAAGGAGGTTGAGTTAATCCATTTTACCCTACTTTCCCCAAATGAAAAAAATCCAATAATTGCATTTCTTAGTCATCATTTTTCTGTTGAATTATTTTTGAAGAAAAACCCTTGAAAGTTAAATAACGTTGTCATAATTTGCGACAACACTTCTTTAGACAAAAAATATGGGGTAAAATGCATACCCGGAGAAAAAAATATTTTTTTTTCGAAAGTTTTTAAGTTGGCGCATCTGGGTCACATATCAAATGAAAGCTCTTGGGTAATCCTTCAAAACGTAGTACTCAGTTTTTCATCCTAGTTCTGTTGGTACGAAAACGGGCGCCCTGAAAATAGTCAAAAAAATTATGAAAACAACCTATTTCTTCAAATTAAATATCAAAGAATATCCGACGCTTGGCTTAAATGGAAGTGCCATAGGAATAGAGTGTCCATGCAAAATTTCAGCTGAATCCGTTAATTTTTGCGGAAGTTATTGCGATTTTAGTGATTTTACCTATTTTTAGACATGAAATCTTTGAGGGCTATTTTACCCCACTTCCCCCTAACGGAAAAATCTGAAAATCGGCCAGATATCATCTTTTATATGGAAAACCAAACCCTGAAAATTTCAGCTCAATCGGAGCACATCGATTCCACTTCCTTTGGAAAGGGGGTCGCGGTTCTCGCGAACTGGCTCTTAAGATAGTGACCCTAAATTTTTGGCCGATGGAACAGCCCCTAGTTTTGCTTGTCAGCGCTGTAACTTTTGAATTTGGCGAAGGAAATGGCTGAAACTTTGAACACAAACCTCTCAATCTACATTTGTTGCATAGGCAAATTAGTCAGCACCCTTTATGGTTTTGATTGTACTATTGAAAGTACTATAGTCAACAAATTTTTCAGGCATAATATACACATAATCAACTACCTTCTGTGAGAATTACATGGAAATAGCCATAGAAATTCAAAAGTTATGAATAGCACATAAAAAACAAGAAAAATTTTCACTAACACTCACCCCTATCAACACCAGTAGCTTTCAAACCAATTGATCAAAGTTTATGAAATTTTGCAAGAAGGTGTCTCTATACGTTTCATAACGGCTTACGAAATTTCATAATTATCATCACAGAATTTCGAATTGTAGCGTAAAAGAACCATCTATTATGCGAATGAAAACTGGTCATGATTGTACAAAATGCTTAAAGCCACGTCTGTTTGTTTTTCATCCACAGTTAAAAGTAATGTTTCCATGTTATGAAATTTGGCACAAATAATAAACGTACACCAAAGATTTCTCAGTTAATTTTTTGGCCAATTTTACTGATTCATAACAGAGTTACAGCCGTACATCTGTGTCCCGATTATTGCGGATGCAGGCTTTATTTCCTCAGGAACTCCACCAGGAATGCCACTAAGAATACCTCCAGGAATTACCCCAAAAATTTCTCCAAGAAATGATCCCGAAATTTCTCCAGGAATTCCTTCGCAAATACCTACAGCGAATCCTCCAGGAATTCTCCCAGGGAGTCCTTTTAGAAATTCTTTCAAGAATTGCTTCAATAATTCCTCCAGGAGCTTTTCCAGGAATTCCTCCAGGAATTCCTTGTGGAATTCATCTAGAAATTTCTCCTTCAGTGATTCCTTCAAGGATTCCTCCAGAGATTTCTCAAGAAATAAGTTTCACTAGGAATTTCTCCACAAATCCCTTTAGGGATTCCTCTAAGGATTCTTCCTGAGATTCCTTCAGGAATTGGTTCGATTCCTCCAGAAATTCCTTAAGAAATTGTTCCAGGATTCTTCTGTGAATTCCTTGAGGGATTTGTTTTAAAAATTCCGGCAGGAATTCGTCCAGGAATTCCTCTAAAAATTCCGCTAGAGATTCCTCTAAAAATTCCTCCAGGTATTCCTCTGGATATAACTCAAGGAATTCCTCTTGAGTCTAGAGCAAGGAATTCCTTCAGGGATTTTTTTTTCGAAAGTTCTCTAGTGATTCTTCAAGAAAATCCTACAGATATTTCTCCACCTATTTCTACAAGGATTCCCAATGGAATTTATGCAGGAATTCCTGGAAAAAAAATCTTCAGGAATTGATTGAGGAATTCTTCCAGGAATTCCTTCAGAAAGTACGACGGCAATTTATCCAGGAATTTCCCCAGGGCATCATTCTGCCGGAGTTTATACAGGCATTATTCCATAAAATCCTCTAGGGATTCCTGCATGAATTCCTCCTGAGATTCCTCTAGGAATTCCTTCAAGGATTTCTTCAGGAATCCCCCAGGAATTATTCCAGGTATTCCTCTATGCATTTCACCAGGACTTCATCCAGGCATTTTCCCAAAGACTTCTCTAAAAATTACCCCAAGAATTTCTCCAGGAATTGAACCAAAAATTTCTCCAGGAAACCTTTCGGAAATCTTTCCGAACATCACGGAATTTCTCCAGGAAATCCTTCAGGGATTCCTATTTGAAATTCTTTCAGTAACTCCTCTAAGAGTTTTTCCAGGGATTCCTCTGGGAATTTTTCCAGGGTTTCCTTGAGGAATTTATCCAGGTTCTTTTCCTCCTGGGGTTTCTATAAGGATTTCTACAAGAATTCGTTCAAAGGATTCCTTCCGAACTTCCTGCAGGAATTTGCCAGAAATTTGCCAGAGATTCCTCCAGGAATTCCTCCGAAAATTCCTTTAGTTATTCATCCAGATATTCCCCCAATTATTCCTGGAATTATTCTGGGACTACCTCTAGGTATTTATCAAGAAATTTCATCAGTATTTTTTCCCATGGATTCATTTCAAAATTCCTATAGAGATTCCTCCAAAATTTCATTCATGCATTAATCCAGGAGTTAACCAGAAACTCCTTCAGAGATTCCTCTCAAGATTCTTCCAGCGATTACTCCGATGATTCCCCCAGTAATTCATCCAAGTATTCCTCCAAGAATTCTTCCTGAAATCCTACAAAAATTTCTCTGGGAATTCCTCTAGGAATTCCTCTAGGAATTTCTTCAGGCATTATCCAGGGATTTATCCCAGAATTCCTATAGATTTCTCCAGAATTTCATTCAGAGATTTCTCCAGGAATTCTTCCAGAGATAGTTCCTCGGAAGTACCTCCAGTACCAGAAGTTCTTCCAGGCATTCTTTCTGAGGTTCCTATAGAAATTGCTTCTGTGATTCCTTCAAGCATTCTTCCCAGAATTTCTGCAAAAATTTCTCTAAGGATTCCTCCCGGAATTTCTCAAGATGTTTCTTCAGAAATTGCTCCAGGGATTCTGTCCAGAATTACTCTAGGGAATCCTCCTGGAATTCATTTGGTGACTCCTTCAGGATTTCTCCCACAGTTTGCTGCAGGAACTCATCCAGGATTTTCTGCAGTAAGTTTTCCAGGAGTTTCTCCTGGAATTCCTTCAGGGTTTCCTCCTTGTTTAGGAAATTCTTTCGGGATTCTTCAAGCGATTTTTTCAGAAATTTCTCCAAAGATTCCTCCCATATTGGTTTTAGGGATTCCTCCAGGTATACTTTCAGAATATCCTCCAGGTATTCTTACAGGGTTTACTCCAGGCATATCTGCAGAAATTCTTCTAGCGATTTCTTCAGGAATTTCTTCAAAGATTGCTCCAGGAGTTCTTTTAGGGATTGTTCCAGGGATTCCTGAGTTCCCTTCAGAAATTCCTCTCTGGATCTTTCCATAAATTTATTCAGGTGCTCACCCAGGGATTCACCCAGATTTTTTTCCAGAATTTCCTGAGGATTTTTTGAATTACTTGTAGGATTCTAGAGTAATTCCTCCAGTGGAATACTTTAAGATAAATTTAAAAAGATACAAGAATGAGGAAATTCTCCAAGAAGACATCCAGATTCAGAAAATTAGATATTCAGGAGTCCATCCATGAATTCTTTCGAGAATATCTCATGCAGCTCCTACAAAGGAGTTTCTTCAGAAATTCGTCCTGCAATTCTTTAAGAAATGTATCCTGTTATTCTTTTACAGTTACTGTGATTTACTTTAAGCATATAAGTATTTGCATGCTAGAAGCACAATTAGACATTTCTCCAGGAATATTTTCAGGAATTCGTCCACAGAAGACTCTTTAGGAATTCCCTCAGGGTTTCCTCTTGAAATTTATCTACAAAATGCATCACGAATTTCTCTTGAAATTGCTTTTTAAATACCTTCTAGCATTTTTTAAATGCATTACAGCTATTCGATTTTTCCAAGAATTCCATCATTCCCCGAAAATACTCTTAAAATAATTCTCCAAGATTGTCTTAAGGGATTCCCTTCAAAAATTTTTATAAAGACACCTCGAGGGTTTCCTCGAGTTAAAGTTACAAGGCTTTTACAAGGCTACCTTCAAACATTCTTCCATGAATCTTTCCGGGAATACGTGAATTGAACTTTTGTATAGAATTATGTTCTGAGATGAGTATATGAAGTATAGGAGTATATAAAATTGTTCTTAAAGAAATTCCAGCAAGAATGTACTCAAAACAATAATACAATACAACAAACAACTGGAGGTTTATTCTTAGAGGAATAGAGATCCAGACTATTTCAAAATTTCTAATCAGCTTAGACAAATTGTATGATTAATTACTGAAAAACTCCAGTTAGTCATAAAAGACATTAAGTAGACATTTTCAAAAAAAAACTTCGGATGGGGTTTCATTGTGTTCTACTTGAGAAAATAATGAAGGAAATCATGAAGAAAATGCTCGGTTAGTTCTCAAAAGAGTTCGTTATTTCTAAGAGAGTTCAGTTATAATTTGTTACGATAGTTTTGCAGATATTAACAAAACAATATTATAAGCTCCAGAAGAAACAATGCCCGAGCAAAGAAAAATCTTTAACATTCCTTAACATAAATTGAATTCCACAAGCCTTTTACAATATTTTGCAATAAAGCTGTTAGAAAATTCAGAGGCTCTTTGGAATACCCATCAAAGAATTCCTTTGAAAACAATCATTTAGATTTCATTTCTAGACGATTTAAAACAGAAGTTGTACAAAGCCTTGCTATTTACTTATATAATTCTGGTTATATCCCTTTCGTGACGAATCAACACAATTGTGCTGTTGAGCGGTAACAGTTTTACATATTTTTTCATCTTCTTAGACTTTGTTTTATATGATGTAAATTGTTTCAATAATTCAGTCATTACTTATACTTAAATGTGTGAAAACAAACTTTTGTTTACGTTGACTGTAAAATGGACCACAACAAGTGTGGGCAAAAAGTGGGGCAAAACGGTAAAACATGAAAAAGTTTTATCTGTCGCATATTTTTTATTTCTGATTTATCTACGTAGTCAACGCTAGAAATCAAAAGATAAAGAGTAGTTCTTTAAAATAAGGTAAAATAATTATTGCTTTTTTCGGGAAATCTGAGAGTTCTGGAGAGCCAAAGTTGAGAAATTTGTATGGAGACTTCACTTTTTTGCGATCCGTCACGAAAGGGAAATCATATATCGAAACAAAACTAACGGAGTAAATCACATTTACTATTTTGGACAAGTGTGTAAAGTTGAGAATAGTCTACAATAGTCTACATGGCCTCTACAATAATTGTCATTTTGAACACATATTATTGCAAATAAATGTCTATTATAGATCTATGTTAGTCATTAAGGTGAAACATCAAGAAATCTCATTGCATTTTTTCATACAAACTTTAGAGGCACAAATCTGACGAACAAAGCATCCAGCCAAGCCACGCTTGTTTTTCCTGGCTTTGCTCACTTGCAAAAAGAGGCAGCTTTAACAATTCGAGAGCATTTGTTTACAAATTTTCAAGATTGGTGCTCTTGAAAACATGAGTAGGGGACCAAGTCGGCCATTGTGGCAGCCATGTTTGTGTTCTCTGAAGTTTCTCCTTAAGACAGTGGTTTTCAGATTTTTTCGTATTTCCATATATATAAAGTCATGGGAAAATTCTGGGGGACCTGGCCCACCTGGCCCTCCCTCTAGCTACGCCAATAATTATATATAGTTCAGTTATATTCCTTCTAATTAACTTGCATATAAATATGTTTTAAAAAGAAGTAACATTATATCAGATTATTCTTTGAAAAAATATATAGGATGTATGTTAAAAATAGACTAATTTACTAAAAAATCATACAATAAATTATATCGCTATAACTTATTTTCTTAAATACATAATTTTAAGTTACGTAAAACATTTTTCGAATCTAATTACAAAAGTCATACATGCTCAAAATTTCATAGCATTCGGTTCATTGAATCTGGAGATATAACAGTTCAAAGTTGGCTATCCGACAATTAACTTATGAAAAATCTGCAGAATAAACCCATAATAATTCTTGGAGGAATCCCAGGAGGAATTTCCGAAGAACTCCTAGGAGAAACTTCTCAGGAAACCCTTCGTCAGATTCCTAGAAAAGTATATTATAGAGTAAGTGTAGAGAATCTGTGAGGAAATGCTGAAGAAATCTCTGTATGAACTCCTACAGAAATCACGGAATTTCTGCCAAAATCACTGAAAATAATAATACAAGAATCTCTGGAGGTTTTCCTGTTGGTTTTTCTGAAAATAATCCTGGACACATACCTGTGGAAATTTTCATGGATAAACCTCTAGTGGACCTGTACAAATTTCTGAATCTCTGGAAGATATTCTGAAAAAAAAAAACAGTGAAAAAAATTATCAAACATTTTTTCTTAATTTCTGAATGAATCCCTGTAGAACATTTTAAATAAATCTTTGGAGACATTTCCGAAGGATTTTCTAAATCCCTAGAAAAACTTCTAAAATAATCTCTGATGGAGTTTTAGGGTTGCTGGAAATCTACCTGAAAGAATTCTTGGAGAAAATTCTGGAGAAATTCATGAGGAAGTATCTAAAGGAAACCCTGTAGAAATTTCTCGAAGAAGCTTTGTAAGATCTTCACATGGAATCGCTGGAGCAGTTTCTGAAAAAAAAACTTGGTAGATTTTGAGACAGATTTCCTGGAGTAATTTTTGAAAAAACCCATGGATCATTTTTGGAGAAAATCCTTAGAAGATTTCTTGGAAGGATTCTTTGGTCAATATCGGAAGGAATCCAACGAAGATTTTTCAAAAAATTTCTAGGATATAAAACTGTGGAAAAAAAACTATTTAACATCTTCTCAACTATTGGAAGCTGCTTCAGCTCTGGGATCTTTCGGAGTTCACGATTGCATTTTTTTAATGAAAATGCTTGTAATGATCTGGCGGGGTATGTGTGGCTGAGTGTGTAGCAATCAGCAATGTCAATGGATATATTCAACCTTACAACTGCAAACTTCATCCAAGATTTGTGCAAGTATGCATACTATGCTATGGTAAAAAACTTCAGAGATAATTCTCAAGAAACCTATGCAATTTCTTAAGAAATCGCTGGAAACATTCCTGAAGGAATTCTCAGAGAAATCTTCAGAAGATTTTCTGAAGGAAACGCTGAAGAAATTTCAAATAAGATTTTTTACAGGAGGAATTTCTGAAGATATAATAATTCAGTTTACAAAGAAACATCCTTTAAGATCAAGCTGGTACCACTGATTCTGAAATATCTATGCACCATCAGACGAAAATTACGCATCCAAAAAGAAAGCTGCCTCTCGGCTTACAAGCGGATAAACTCGTACAATTTTCCTAAAATCTTGTTTGTATGTTTACCCTCCTCTGTCGGTTCGACACTCAGCACCCCTAAAGCCCCAACAAGACAAGGCGATAGGTAAACATTGTAAATCTGATGCCAGACCGTGCAAACCTCCCTCCCGCTTTTGAGGAATCGCGCTCTCCGCGCGCGCGAAAGAAAAGAAGAATGAATAATAATCGCGGTTCCATGGTGGTGGCGTTGGCGGCGGCGGCGTTGGCTCGTGGCTGTGTTCATCGAACGACGCGACGACGAGCGGACGAGCGGAGGCACCCAGAAGCGGAAATCTTTGAATGTTAAACATGAAACCAACAGAAGCGGTTCACTGGTTGGGGGAGGATTCTTTCCGCAGAACTCCGGCTCGGGTGGGTGTTAGGTACGTGGTGTGGTATCAAGTAAAGATGTCAATAGGAGTCGAATTCTGGTAAGATTGTGCGAAGTAGGGTGGGTGGAGGATCTGGGATCTTTTTCCTCCACAGTGGAACTTTCATTTTCCCAGGACTTTGTGTTTTTATGGGAAAAGTTCGTTTCATTCCGCTGCGGGGCTGGCTAGATGAAGGGACTTAGCCGGCTCGATTCTGAGAGAAGATCCCATAATAAATGCTGGCGAAATTGAATCATTTGAGTTTTCTAATTGAATGAGATGGATAGGATGCTGCAAGGTGGGGTAGTTTAGTTTTGATGGGCTCTCGGATTTCAATGATGATTTGGAAAGTTTGATAAATTTGATTTGCTTGTTTTTCTGTTGATTAATTGATGCGTTGCTTCAAGCTTATGACAAAAATATCAATTTTTTAACAAATTGCCCTTTATTTATCACGTAATATCTCAAAAACTCATTTTGTAACATGAACGAAACTTCAGATTTCTATGAAGAGAATATATAGACCTTACATTTGAAGTACAGACGTTTCGGCACCTATTGTAAATCAGCTTTTATCGGAACAAAAGCTGTACACAAGAGATACAATCCTTTATTCTACTCCTAAACATCTAATTTTGGTGATTTTATTCAACCTTTAGCTGATTTGAGGTTCTTCGAAAGGCTGCTTTAAGGCTTAATGTGCACTTAATCAGTTAAGTGCATTAATTTTATCAATTATGTAAAAATACAAATAAAAACACATTCATGAGCCTATTTTTACCATTAGCTGTTTAACTTCAGAAGAGATGTTTCGAAATGTATACATTAATCTGTGGGAAAACTGGGAATTGAACTCGGACCTCCTGTTTTACAGTCACTCACCTAAGCACGTACACTACACACATACGTTACGTATACAAATCTCGAAAACAAGAGCATTATTTGTTGTATCAGAATAGTCAAGAACATACAGTATGCGGCAGGAAAAAATGCAAAAGTGTTTTTCAACTTCAAACCTCATTTTCGTCCATTTGACATTAACCAATCTATGTTTCAACGTTCATAATCTATAAGAGGCTAGTTTTCTGAAATGTTAATTAAAAAATTTCCCATTTTGGTCACTAACCTTTACAGGGCGGCGCCTGAAGATGAAGACAACCAGAATTTTCAAACCGCAGAAAATCGCACAGGTCGCTAAATTTCGCATCTGATAAAACAAAATTTTTGATTTTCTCTACAATATCATCAAATATATGTACTTATTTCATCTAGTATGTGAAACTACATGGCTCTGGATCAGTGTGGTCTGGTTGTTCATCGAATTTGAGCTAATTTTGTTACTGTTATAGTCAGTTTGTTTAATGACCATTGGGCGCGCACCCAAGTAACACATTTTGTTGTATAAGTGTATAAAATACGCACTTAATACAAATCTCCATGTTAGGCCACGAATGCAAAAAACTTAAATTCATACACTTATATCACCGAAAAAGCGCAAAAAATGGCGGATTATACAACATCTTCGATGTTATATAAGATGTTTTTCATTACATCGTCAGAACATAGCTATATGTATTTGAGAAGTATTCAAAAGTATTGGCAATACCTACTTGTTCTGATCATGTTAGCAGGGACTAAGTTATTACCAAATGAAAATCCTTGTATGATGTTTGCCGCCGCAGTTCAAAACATAAATAAACTATCCTTTCAGCTTCTCCTCTACGAAATGCTAATGGCCAAACATTATTTTGAAGTTCCCAAGTTATTATGATCTAATAATCATGTTGTCATTTCCCAGTACCGTGATGAAATCTTTTGTACGAGCCCAGATTTATGGTGAAATAAAAGATTTCACTGACCATAAATTCAAGCGCATTCAATCAGATGTTTGATGTTTTAAATATACAGTCAGTTTTTCTACATATTGAATAATGTGGAATCAAGTTTACATGAAGAGCAACATGGTGGCATTCTATGACAGTGCCGTCAAAAAGTGTTGGAACAGAAAATATTTTCGAAAGAAGCATTCCTTATGTTGTAGTTTTAATAAAGAAAACATCAATAATGTCCCAATTTTATCTATCCAAAATTATAATGTATAAAATTCCAATATACTTTTAATTTGATATAAAAATGTATAATTTTTTAGAAGGCACTGTTAGTTAGTCTCAAATTGATCATTGATCGCCTAATAAATAACGATCCTGTAATGAGTTTAAACTACATCTTTTTAACATCTTTGTAACATGCTATTTTGTTTGTCATTGAATTACCTTGAAATAACATCTTCGCGGCGTATTTTAAACAACCACCCAAAGAAGTTGTAGTATGTAGTTGAAAGTTGTTTTTGACTGGTGCTGAATACCTTGTTCCAACAATAATAAAACATAATCAAGGATGGGAACACTCACTTGCAAAGAGTTACACTCACTTGCTATTTTCTCAGCTCAGAAGCGTGCAATCAAGAAACGATGTATGGACGACTTTTGCCTTGTGGTTTTGTCTAAAAGTTTGCCGAATATAGTAGGGGTCGCACACGCATACCGAAGCCGTGAGGGAGCTGCGAAGGCAACTCTCCACGAGGTGAATGTAAATTACACTCACCTCGTGGAGAGTCGCTTTCATAGCTCTGTCACGACTTTGGTATGCGTGGGCGACCTTTACTCTGTTTGGCAAACTTTTAGACAAAACCACAAGTCAAAAGTCGTCCATACATCTTTTCTTGATTACACGCTTCTGAGCTGAGAAAATGGCAAGTGAGTGTAACTCCTTGCAAGTGAGTGTTCCCATCCCTGAACATAATCATATATGAAAGGCAGCTAGTAAAATCAAAACAAACAGGTCAATTGTCAATCCTGTGAGTTTAGTTTTAGGAATATTTTTGCGGTTTGCGTTGGGGTTGTGAACGAAAAAAGTGTATTTCCAGGTAAGTGAATTAGTTGAATTGAGCTCCTGATCTCGAGTGTTTTGCACTTAGGCTTGGTAAAGTGTCGGTTGATGGTTATATACTACAAGGCTGATGTCGAAATACTCCAGGTTACCAAGCTCTTCTTCGTGCGCTATACGTGTGCATAATTTCATCAGCTATTGTGAAATGTTGTCCGCTAACTATATTGACGACAAATATTGGAACTGAGCGAGCATGAACATTAATTGGCACTAAATTAAAATTATCATGGGAGATGTTATGAAACATCTAAATTTAAGAAGTGGTAAAGACTGGAAATTTGTGTACCATCAACGTACTTTCGACGTAAAAATAACATGTTTAGTATGTCAAGTATAAATTATGTTCTATTGAAGTTTCACAGAACATGTCATTAAGAGAAAAATGATAGTATCTTTGACATGTCTATTTTATGTATTTCAAACGTTGAAGAAACTTAAAAGTATATTGATAACATTATTTAAACGCTGGTTGTCGCTGGACTTAGTAAGAACATGTTTTCAACTAAAGATGTTTTGAATTGCACCTATAATCCATATATAAAACATCTTTTTTAAATCCTAATTCAAAAGATGTTTTCTGTGTTACTTGGGCAGTTTATTGATATCCGCTTATTAGGCCTACATTATCACATGTTAAACATCAAATATGTTCATTTTTATTTTTCAGTGCTAGAATATAGACAATGACTGATACACTGTCATGAAAAAATAGTCATATATATCCCATATTTAGCGTGTAATAGTGTCTTGAATATTTCGCATTTTTCCTGCCGCACCCTGTAGGTTGAACTAAACCTGTATTAAGGCTGTACAAGTGATGTGGACTTCACGAAAACATGCTTGTGTCAGCTGTCAAAAAAATTTGATTAAAGGCTGAACAACATAATGATTAATTCTGTATGTTGGTGTATGCTATAAAGCTGGTAACACAGATGAAGAATATTCTATTAAATTTGATATGCAGCCATCTATGTATTGCTGATCAAAGAGGTTGTACTAGTCATACTTCAGATCAATATTCAGCAGTTATTGTGTTCAGCTACTGACACTATTAACCAGCCACTGTTCAGCTAATACTCTTACTGTTCAGCATTTATTGGTACTTGGGTAAATCTTTTCGTAATATTTTTCGTCTTAAGTAAACATTCCAATTAAGAAAACTAAAAAATTTTGAATCTCTTCGTTTCTGAGATATGAAATGTCAAAGCTGGAAACACAAGTTTACAAAATAAAACGCAAGTCATGAACTTCTGTCAACGACCAAAATTTTTGAAGCACAATTTAGTGCTGATTTCGAAACCGACCATCAAAAAATTTTAAGTAGAACAGTTTTTGAGTTATAGCTCAATATCGAGTTTTGCAACTTTTCAAAATATGTAATTTACTAAAATTCAAATATATTGCGTTTTGTTCAACCAATTTTAAATATATTTCCATAAATTAAGAGCTGAATACAATACCATTCGATCATCTGAATACAGGTTTTACGTCAGATTAATGAAATTCAAGATATTCGCGAATTTTAGAGGTGATCTTCTTAAATTTTAGCAAAAGTCTCAAAAATTTTTGAAGAAATGTATTTTTTTCAATAAGAAAAAACCAACTTAAAAATTCTTTCTCGACATTTATTTGACATATCATATGCAGGCAAGTTACAGTAAAAATTTCAGCTCAATCGGAGCATTGGTTACGGATAATGAGATGTTTGAAGTGAACGACTTTGCTTAAAAATAGAGCAAAAATCGATTTGAAATCATCAACCTTGTATGGAAAGTCGAAAAAATTTCCGCTCTACTGTAATTTTTTTCTTTCGCGTTTTTGAACTCAGGGCATGATTCTACACCAAAAATGATCATCAGCTTACCGAGTTCAAAAATGCTGTAAACTAGTGAAATTAACGAAAAATCGAAATTATTGTTGGAAAACTCGGTTAATATTAAATCAATTGTTGACCATGTTTTCAAGAGAAATCGCATAGTTCACAATACATCATTGATAAGGTTGCCAATAAAGCTATAAGAAATGAAATTAAAACACTAGGTTTTATACAGAAATTATAAAAAATACAAAAAAGAAATTAAAACATTTAAATAAGGCAAATATTAAACGTATTGATCAATTACTTTTAATTTGCACTGAATTGCGCATTATCAATCGTTCTGAATTATAATCTTTTTGTATGCTAGAAAGTTGAAGTTTGAATTGAAAACACATATTTTTGACAAAAAAAAATGTACCGGCAATTTTTTTAGCCTTACTTTTCTAAATGGAATCAAAATTCATGAAGTTTTCCAAAAACATTTTTTTTAAGTCATGACGTAATTTATTAACGTTACCTGAGTGAACCGTTTTACAAGTTTTAAATGATCTATAATTATAAAATGTGCCAAAATTACGCACAAAAGCTGAAAATAAATTAAAAAAAAACTTTTTACCGATTTTGACAACAACCCAAGGCAAGGTCCACCTCGATTGCCAAAATCGGTAAGAAACTGTATAGTAGACTGGGTCAATAAAGGCGATTTTTCGGAACAAAGCTTTTTCGATTCCTTTTAGGGTCCAAAACAACTGTGCAAAATTTGGGAGCGATTGGTTGCGTCCCCGTATTCCGCATTGCGATTGAAATTTGTATGGAATTTAGTATGAGAAAACGTGCTTTTTATTGCGTTTTTCTCATATATTGATTTTTTTCCTCTAAAACGATCTTACTAATGACGTTGAAGTATAGCCTAGGATATACCGAAAATCTTTACCGAAGACCGCAAAGTGATCCGACCCTTCTAAAAAAAGTTATACAGTAGACGTTCGATAACTGCAACATGTTTACGTTTCACTTAGCGAACGAAAATTCGATAACTGCAACACCTGACAGTGTCAACAAGCCGTCAATTGACGTAAAATGAACGAAAAATTCATTCGACTGTTCATGAGGGCTAACATGGCGCACCACTTTGACGTTTGGCGGTGCGATAACTGCAAATTTGTTGCACTTACCGGACTTGCAGTTAGAAAGCATTGCAGTTAAACCGTTTGCACCGACCGAACGTCTACTGTAACGTACACATTGCCCGGTGGTGCTCAACATTTAACATGTAAAGGAATAACATCAATGATATAATCTCAATTTTTGGCCTAAATTACCATGCGAATAACTTTTTTCACAAGCGTCGGATCAGTTTTATATACAGTCAGTTCTACCGGCGCTGGTCCGGATCACTAAAATAGCCATAACTCCGGAACGCCTTGACCGATCCGAACCAGGGCCCTACATTTTCAATTTCAATAGGACAGATCGGTGAAGTACTAGATTTGTAGTAATGAGCTGAATTTTAGTATGGTGAGAAGGTCAATTCTCCGTTTCTGCAATGAAATGGTGCAAAAAGCGTGGGTATTATGATTCCTTGCCTAATTTGATGCTGTTTGAGCAAAACTTTGGGCAACAGTGTTGTTGTTTCCTCCATTTCTTGCAACATAAACAACATAGTTATCCAAAGTTTTGCTCAAACAGCATCAAATTAGGCAAGGAATCATAATACCCACGCTTTTTGGACCATTTCATTACATAAATAGAGAACTGACCTTCTCACCATACTAAAATTCAGCTCATTACTACAAATCTAGTACTACACCGAACGTGCCCCATTGAAATTTTCAGGCGAAGTTTGTAAACAATGTTTTCAATCGTCAATGGAAACTAGGCGCCGTCGTCGTCGCTCAGCCCGACTGTCATCGTCACCGATGAACCGACGCTGCTGCGTCGTCGCAGATGCCACTTTGTTTCGCACTCACAGGCTCACGCACGCTCGTTCGACTTCGAATGAATTTCTTTGTTATAACTCAATTAATGAGTGTAACAACCGTCAAATCTGTGTAATGTTAATGTATGCTATGCATATTTTACTGAAATAGTTTATTACCCATAAAAATATTAAGCAAACATACATTTTAGACAATTAGAAAATTTCAATTGAATCCCAGTCGGTGTGAAAATGAGCCGCCACTCGTCGTTGCGTCGAAGAAAGTGACAAGAAGGGCGGATGAAGCATAGCGCATGCATGTTGTTTTGAATGTTCCCGTCGTTGGCGTCCGTCCGATGCTGATGGGCACTCGCTTTCAGCGTCATGTTTTGGTTTCGACGATGCAGGCCCCTGATCCGAACCATTTTCAATAGCAAACAATGCAGTAAAATTCCGGTTCGATTCTGCCAATGGGAAGTGCCTTAAAAGTGAGTGACCGTTTTTGATCACAGACATACATACATACATACACACATACAGACATCACCTCAATTCGTCAAACTGAGTTGATTAGTATATGTGACTTGACCTTGAAGCACACAGGAAAGCACCGCGCTTTTTAATAAACTCTCACCATTGCCCACCGTCCAATTCACGTATAATCTTCTTAGACAGGATTACCTAGGCATTCCCGTGGGGCATTTATCAAGTAAAGCCAACCAATTGGAAAAGAAATCAGCTTTGTTTGTTTATGACTCCTCCAGCCGTGTTGAGTGGCATCCGGGAAAAACGGCCGATTCAATTAATACCAGAGCAGCAGCCAGCCAGCGTGGTGGCACTTCAACCGGCCTCATCGAGCAGAGCAGCGCAGAAGGGAACCATATCCGCGAAGTGGGCAACCTTCTTTATCTTTATGCTGCGGGATAATCTGCCAATTAGTTCAAGTGGGGATTCAAGTTGTTGTTTTACCATCGGCCCCAAGTCAATCCCAAATGGACCACGATGCGATGGCAGTCAGTCAGTGGTGGCAGGCAACCGACATCAGGCCAAAGCTGAATGAGGCTAATTTATTCGCCTAATTGAGATAATCGCTTCAATTACCTTCTTTTTCCACTTTCCGCTCGTGGACGCTTGACGGCTTTCGGTGATTGTTTATTTGCCAAATCAAGTGGCGTCAACACAAGGCTTCTCGAGGGGTGATTTTTTTTTTGCTTTTTCACGCTTTCGTGGATTGGACCAGTGCTTAGTGCGGTGGGCGAAAAATTGAAGAAATTGATGGGACGTCATTTATCAAGCCATTCTCGTTTGATTATATTTGAGCTGTTCTTTTCATCACCCAATTAATAGTAAGCATTAATCATAAGCACTAATCAAAATAACGAGAGTATTCTGAGTGAGGTTTCCCTAGAGAAGACAATGGACCACAGATGACAATTTATCGAGGACATCACGAACAGCTTAACCCTAAAAGGGATACCTGGGGTCCATTGGACCCCAGGCGCCTTTCAGAGCTCGTCTTTGATGGAACACACTCAGCGAGGTGACGAAACTGAGGCCATAAAGGTATCCCTTTTAGGGTTAAGTTGCAGCTCTGCAGAAGTTCTAGATCAGCACTGTGTGGATTATCCAAGCTTCACTACCACTATCCGACAGTATTAAAGGTTTATTAGTGAAGGTACCCAGGCAGAATATCAGTAGGTCGCCTCCAGAGGCACGTTCTCCTCCATTTGGGAAATTTGTGCGATACAGGGTGCGGCAGGAAAAAATGCGAAAAGTTTATAGCGCTATCACACCCCAATTATGGGCTATATATGACTATTTTTTCATGTCAGTGGATCAGTCAATATCTGTATTTCAGCACTACAAAATAAAAATGAACATATTTGATTTTTAACATGTGGTAATGTACGCCTAGAAAGTGGGTATCAATAAACTGCGCGCCCAATGGTCATAAAACAAAATGGCTAAAACAGTAAAAAAATTAGCTTTAATTTGATGGAAAACCAGGCCATGCTGATCCAGAGGCATGTTATTTTACATAATAGATGAAATAAGTACATATATATGGTTGATATTGTAGAGAAAATTAAAAATTTTGTTTTATCAGATGTGAAATTAAACGACCCGTGTAATTTTCTGTGATTTGAAAATTCTGATTGCCTTCAGTTTCAGGCGCCGTCCTGTAAAGATTAGTGACCACAATGAGACAATTTTTAATTCACTTTTCAGAAAACTAGCCTGTTAGAGATCGTGCAACATTGAAAAATAGATTGATTAACGTCAAGTGGACGAAAATGAGGTTTGAAGTTAAAAAACACTTTCGCATTTTTTCCTGCCGCATACTGTAAACCAACCCAATGCAGGGTGATCTGATTGCATGCGATTGTAGGCGAGGTATCATGTAGTCGATTGCTCCCAATCTTCTGCAAAGTGATTCTGTGGACAGTACAATAGCCCTTCCAGCTTTGTTCCAGGTCATTTGGCCGAATGCCTTTTGGCCGTATGCCGTTTGGCCGAAAAAGGAATGATGAATTTTAATGATACTGCAATTGTGTTCTCTATCAGTGTATATCAGGGATTCACATTCGTGAGCAGCATGAAGCGTACGACAGACGCAATTGCTTACGACAAGCAACAGCAGAAACGTGCGAGCCAGCCATCATGTGAGGCATCGGACTCCGGCCAGGCAGGCGTTCCAGAAAGCTGAGAAAGGTGTGCCTGAAAAGACCAGCCCATCCCGGTTTGAAGGGAGCAGGGGTTTGCGACCATTTGTAGGTGCTGAATTGCGCGGTATTTTTCGAATTTCATTTATTTTGAGAGGGCTACCACCCCCCTCCCTACGTCTCAAGTTGGCGCGTATGGCTACAGCTGATAAGTCGCTGTGCGAGTAACGCAGCTAAACCTGAACCATTGTTATGCAGGCCAGCAAATGTTTTGTCTGACCTCGAAAATACCTCCAGGATTTTCTCAGAATTCCTTCAGGAGTTCTTGGGAATTTGCTGAACGTGTTTCCCAAAAACAGGGTTCCTGATTTCCACTTTTCATCTTCTTCCACATTCGAAGACAGTCAGCAGCGAACGGTTTCCGCTTTAGTTTGTGTGTTTGCTTGTCAGCGACGACAGCAAACTCCGGCGAACGGAGGGAAGCCACTCTTGGAAATTACTCATTCGTCCACATTCGCATCGCAAGCGATCGAGTGGTGATGCGATTCGTGAGTGACACGAGTTTATTATTTTCTTTGCTAATCTAGCATTTCAACAACAATACACTAAAAATATATGCATTACATGCAAAAATTTTCTTCTAGTTATGATAATAGCCGCTTCGATCGCTCACCAGCATTCTTCACCATTCGCCATTCATTCATTCGCTTACGATCCAAACTGCGACGAATGGCAACGAATATTCATGTCAAGCAGTTGGCTCATTGCTTCCCACTGGTGATGGGGTTGCGTGTTTGATCATGACTATCCGTTTACTGCATCTTTCTCGATTCGCTTCAGCAAAGAGGAGTGAATATGAATGGAGTGAGGCGAATATACCGATCCTTGCCCAAAAATTTCTTCAGCAGATCCTCAGGAATTTTTCCATGAGAATTCCTCCAAGAATTTCCAGAAAGTTCCACAGAAATGCTTTCTAGATTTGCAGCGGTATTTTCTCGGGAATTTCTTCAGGACTTCTTCGTAAATTCCTCAAGGAGTTCCTCTGGAATTTGTAGAACAGATCCTCGGGAAGTTTCACGAGAATCCGTCCAAGAGATCTTCGGGAATCACTCTAGATGTTCCTTGAATATTCGTTTAGGAGTTCTTTGGAAATTCTTCCAGGAGTTCCTTGGGAATTCGTCCAGGATTTTTTTTAGGAATTCCTTTAGGAGTTCTTTGAGAATTTCACCAGGAGTTCCTAGGAAATTCCTCCAGGAGTTCCTTGCAAATTTGTTGGGAAATCTTCCAGAAGTAAATTGGACATTCCTCCAGGAGCTCCCCCGAAATTTCCTAAGGAATTCCCAGGGAGTTTCTTCAACAGATTCTTAAGATTTATTTTCAGGTTTCCCTCGAGAATTTCTCATGGAGTTTCTCGGGAATTCCTTAAGGATATTCTTGAGAACTCCTCAAGTTCTTCCAGAAGTTCCTCGGGAATTGCAACAGAAGTTTCTTTAACATTTCCCTTAGAAATTTCTCCAGGAGTTCCCGGATATTGCCGCATTTTTTTCCGAAAGCTCCTCAGAAATTTCTTCAAAAATCCACAGAAATTTCTCCAGAAGTTCTTTGAGCATATCTGCAGGAGATTCTCTGAACTTTCTCCAGGAATTTCTCAAAAATTCTTCCATAAGTTCATCAGGAAACCGATTTCTACAAGTTCTTGAAGGAGTTCCTCAGAAATTCCTACAGGAGTTTCTCGGAAATTACTTCAAATAGAGTAATTCCTGAGGAACTCCCGGGAAATTTCCCGAGGAACTACCGGGAAAATCTCCAGTAACTCTTCCAAGGGCATCCCAGAGGAAAACCTTGAGAAAGTGCCAAGGAATATTTCCCGATGATTTCCCGTAGGCAAGGGCGTAGCCAGCCTCATGGGGGGGGGGGGGTGGTTTGCGAGCACACTTAGCAAGTTTACATGTGCGAGTTTTAATAACTAAACGTAACACGTTGAAATGGAATATAATAAATAAAATTCTATAAACATTATTTGATTCTTCAGCAGTTACGTTGTCGTATTTTGTAAAATTTGTAGGAAAAAGCTCGACTGTTCTTCACAAATCAGCATGGTGCTGGTAGTGGTGGCCGATTTCTGGAAGATAAACGATTTTTTTGTTACTCGTGAATTATTTCTTCTGGAGCTCATAATAGTTTTTTTTTGTTAATATCTACAAAACTTTCGTAATTAATAATAGCTAACTAACTAACCCAGACTAACCCAGAATTTTCTTCATGATTTCGTTCAACATTTTCTCCAGAAGAAACCTGTCCGGAGATTTTCAAAAAAATGTCTCAGTAAATAATCATCCAGTTTATCTATATGCTCGTTAGAAATCTTGGAATGGTCTGGATCTCTCTTTCGTTTCGAGTCCATCCTTACCGGAATTTCCCTGAAGAAAATTTTGTATACTCATCTACCTTTTTTTTGTTTTATTTATGTGTATTTTAACAATTTGCTATTTCTACACTTACACATCTACCTACTGGATATACTCATCTCAGAGCATAATCCTATGGAAATGTCAATTGATGTATTCCCGGAAGGATCCTAGGAATAATTCTTGAAGGTATTATCGCTTTTAAACTTTCACTGCAGGAAACCCTCGAGGTAGCCCTGTAAGAATACTCGAAGAGAATCCCTGAAGAAATTTTTGAAGAATTTCATTGAGGTATTTCTGGGGAACTCTCAAATATTTGAATTCCTTGGAAAATCCTGGAACTCACCTTGACCATTTTTTGTAATAATCTCCGAAGAACTTTCTGAAGGAATCTCTCGAAACATCCCTAGAAAAACTCCTATAGGAATCATTGGATGAGTTCTTGAAAAATCAGTAGATGATTTCTAGAAGCAATTTTTGAAGAAAAAACGAACCTCAGGATATATTCCTGAATGAATCATAGGATGAATTTCTGAAGGAATTTCTATGCAGGAGCTGTATATTATACAGTGTATAAGATATTCTTGAAGGAATTCATGAATGGATTCCTGAACAAATCCGTGGATGAACTCCTAAAAGATTTCTTGGAGATACTTGTAAAAGAATTCCTTGGGTGTTCCTCTGAAAAGGCGATGGAAGAATTTCTGAAATTCCTAAGGGAACTCCTGAATAAATATTTAAAGAGATCTCGAAAGTAATTTCTGATGGAATCACTAGAGGAATTCCTGGAGCAAACCCTGGAAGAATTTCTGCAGCAATCCCTGAAGGAGTTCCTGGAGAAATCCACGAAGGGAAGCATGTCAGAATTCCTGGAGAAATACCTGGATGAATCTTTGAATGAATGTCTAAAAATATATCTGAAGGAATCCTGGGAGAAATTCTTGAAACTATCCCTGCAAGAATTCCTGGAAAAATCTTGTAGATATTGGAGGAATCCTTGGAGATATTTTTGAAGACATCCTATGTGCAATTCCTGGAGGAATTTGTAGATAAAATCTAGGAGGAATTTCTAGGAGAGTTCCTGGTGAAATCTCTGGAGTAATTCTTTAACGAATCTCTGGCGAATTTTTTGAAGAAATCCCTTGAGAAAATCCTGGAGAAATTTCTAGAGGAGGAATTGTGGAAGGAATCTCTGGAAAAATTCCTAGAAGACATCTTGGAAGAATCCCTGCCCAAGTAACATTTTAAGTTTTAAAATGTTCTATAAGCAGTTTTCATGACAAATTTTATAAAACTGCTAATAAAGCTAACTATTCCATTACAACCTTCTGACAACCGCTATAAGAACGCCTTTCGACTAAGTGGACCACACTTATTGAGGTTTTCAAAGAAACATTATGAGCAACAATAAGAACGCAACAAAACCAACATGGTGTTCATTTTTGTTCGAACAACTTTGACGTTCAGTATTCATTCAATTGTACAAGAAAAGGTAAACAAGCTAGCGTTCTCATCGAAACCATCATGGAATCGATGTTCCACGATAATTCCGAACTGATATTCGTAATAATATGTGACTCTGGTGGTGGTTTCCGTAGTAAAAAAGTGTGTGAGAAACGAATTTTACCGTGAAAGTTGTGAGAATAGGTGCAAAAAACCAGCGCGCCTCAAAAATAGTTATTTGTTTGCAGAAAATTTTCATTTGAGAAAAACGAGAAATGATTTTTTTATTCACCTGATCCCCCATAAACGGCCTTCCCGATTGTGCCTTTATTGGCCCTGCAGTAATATGGGTGAAATTATCAAGGTATGTATCATTCTGACGAAATTATTGATTTTGCGCTGGGAAAAAGTTACAAATTTCAATATGGCAGCAGCAGCTTCCCAGAAAAAAAAGTGCGTTTGGCGATAAATCTTTCAACTCTTTATCAGAGCCCGTATAAGTGTAATCGGTCGTGTTATTACCATATTAAGATTGTAATAAGCCGACTTCTGGTTTCCACTACTCTTTATGAGATGGCGCTCAGATCGACCATAAACAGCATTTCAATAAGGTCGGCTATGAATGGCCAAAATATGCAAATAGTAATATTAGAACGGCTTCAAATAGATCATATTTTATTGAATAGACATTTATTTGAGTTGAAATTTTGAAAAAGGCGTATTATGAACCAACGAATACTTCAATATCTTATGCATTTGAGTCATGATTAGGAATGGCGATAGTTTTAGCCACCTAATATAACATAGTGCATCTTCTGGCATGAAATCCACGCAGTGAATACTCCTGCAAGGTTCATTTTAAAGAGCTCTTGCCAACCGCCATAAAACCTTTTATAAATCAAACAGGTTACTTTATGAGTGAGTCGTATGAAATTTTTTTTCGTGCTTTATAGGACGCTCTTAGTATTCAATAAAACTTATACCGATGGCATTTTCGACGACCGTTATAAATCTCTCATAAAACTAAAATAAATTCAATCAGCTCTGAAAATGTTACTTGGGTGAAGCAATTCCTGGAGGAAATCCTACAGGAATGCCTGGAGGAACTTCTGAACAAATTCCTGATGCAATGCTAGGAAACCCTGGAGAAACTCCAAGAGAAATGCCTAAAGGAATTCTTTGAGGAATCCCGGGAGAAATTTCTGACGGAATACCTGGAGGAATCTTTGGAGAAATTCATGAAGCATGCCCTGGAGGAAACCCTGCAGAAATTCAAGGAGAAATCCCTGAAGCTTTTCCTGGAGAGATGTCTGGAAGAATCCTTGGGGAAAACCTTGGAGGAATCCCTAGAGGAATTCCAGGAGCAATTCCTGGAGGAATGTTTGAAGCAATTTCTGGAGGAATCTCGGGAAGACCTTCTGTCGGAATTCCTGGAGGAGTCTCTAGAGGAGTCTCTGGAGGAATACTGGACAAAACCATTGGGGGAATGCCTAGAAAAATTCCTAGAAAATTCCCAGAGGAATCCCTAAAATAAACTTGAAGGAACTCCTGAAGCAATTCTTTGAGAAAGCCCTGGAGTAATCCCTGAATCTCTGAAGCAATTCCTTGAAAAATTCTTGGAGGAACTTCAAGAGGAATTTCTGAAGGAATTTCCAGGGAAATTCATAGAGAAATTCCTGGGGTAATCCCTAAAGCAATTTCTGGAGGAATTTCTGGAGGAACGCCTGGAGGAATTCCTGGGTGAATTCTTGGGGGTATTCCTGGAGAAATTTCTAAAAAAAATGCATGGAAAACTTCCTGGATGAATGCCAGGAGTTATTTCATTCATCCGTAGAGGAGAAATTCCTTGATAAAATCCGGAAGAAATCTCTGGAAGAAATCCTGTAGAAATATGTAGAAGATTTTTAAAAAGAATCTCTGAAGAATTTCTGGAGGAATTGCTTGAGAAATTGTTGTAGAAATTTTGAAGTAACTCTTCGAGGAATTCCTGCATCCATTTCTGGATGAATTCCTGGGGTAATTCCTGGGGTAATTCCTGGAGGAATTCCTTGGGGAGTCGTTGGAGAAAATCATGGATGAGATCCTGGAAAAATGCCTGGAGGAATACCTGAAGGAATCCCTAGAGAAATTTCTTGAGGAATTTCTGGAAAAGTTACACGAGAAATTCCTGGAGGAATCTCTAGAGGAATTCCTAGAGTAATCCTTCTATTAAAGGAATCCCTGAGCAATTCCTGGAGGAAATCGTAGATTAATTCCGGGAAGACTTCCCGAAGGAATTGCAGGAGGAATTCGTAAAGGAATTCCAAGAAGAGTTCCTGGTGGATTTCTTGGGGGAATTCTTGAAGAAACCCCATATGCAATCCTATTAGGAATTTCCTAGGAAATGCTAGGAGAGCTTTCTTAAAGAACTCCTTGAAGGATTTCTGTAGGAAGCCATGGAAAAAAATCTGAAAGAATTTATGTCTGCAGTAAGTTCTGGATAAATTATTTTAGAAATCCTTTGATAGGCTCTTAAAGATACTTTGTACAAAATGTTTAAGGAATTTCTGGATTCATTTTGAATAATATCTGGTTAAACGTTTTGAATTATTCCTGAAAGAAATTGCAGCAGGAATGCTTCGAATAATTCTAGATACGATTATTAAAGAAATCTCTGAAGAAATCTTTGAAAAAATACCTGCAGAAATACCTGAAGTAATCCACGAAATAAAGCAAAGCGTAACAAAATTTAGCTTTTGATCTGTCTCAAGAGCGAACCTTTGTGTCTCTGACAGATTTTGGGCTGCTGAATCCGAATCCGGGCTCAGATTTGCTCTAACACGTCACAATTTTGAGCTATACCTCAATTTATAGGGCAAAATATGCGATTTTGGGTTTTTTTTGACTGCAAACCATTAATCATGGAGTTATTTCTTTTTAACCAATCAAAGGAAAAATTGGTCAATTAACATCTTTATTAACGACTCATGCAAGATATTTCGTTTTACCAAATCAAATTTGCTAGTTTTGAGCGATTTATGTTATGTTTTTTGTCGGCTGTTCGAGTCCGTATGAAGTTGATCATCAATATTAACTTCTTTTCTCGATCAGCCTAGATAGCTGTGTAGTGTCGGTAGCGATTGTCTCAATTGGCTAAGAATAACACTACGGACCGCCTGTTCCGGTGGTAAGAATCCACCAACAGGTGACCCGTAATTCATGGTGTGATGCGGCTTTATGCTTACCGTGCCTAGGAATGAATGGCTAGGGGGGTCTAATAAAAACCTAACCGCTAACGGAGCCTGTGGAGTACCAGGGCGCCCTCCACAGTATGTAGCCCTTACTGCGCTAACCGGAGCAATGGTGCAGTGGACCTTGTGTTTCTCCGAGACAATCAGCTGCCCTTCTTTAGTCTCACTTGAGGCTAAATAAGGGCGGGATTATGAAGATGTTGTTAATTAGTTTAAATTTTCACCTATATGGTTTCGCATTATGCGATTTACACAGTGTATTCTGTGTATCCTCGCCTTTGGCGTTTTCCAATCGATACCGATTTGGTTTTATTGTTGCTGTTCTTTGTTGTGCTGCTGTTGCGAAGAGTTTAATCTTACCTAGTTTGGGTAGTGGCTACGGTTAGGATAGCTCAGATCAATCTTCAGCATAAAAGAACAGCAACGATCAATCTTTGCAGACTTATGCAAAATGGTACAGCCCAAGTGGCCTTGGTACAAGAACCTTACTTTCGTAAGGGAAATTTCTATCTAGGAAACCTTGTGAACCCGGTGTTTGCCACTTTCAGTAAACATGAAATGGCAAACTCGCGTGTCATGCCTCGAGCCTGTGTGCTTGTCAACAACGCAATAGTTGCTACACTCATCTCTGAACTAACCACCAGAGATGTATGTGCTATCACAATTGATGTATCTGTTGGAAACCTCAACAGGAAATACGTCTATTGTTCTGTGTATTTACCACATGATGAACCATCCCCTACGGATGCTTTCAAACAAGTCATCGCATACTGCACTTCAAAAGGCCTTCCGCTAATTGTTGGCAGTGATGCTAATGCTCACCATATCATCTGGGGCAGCTCAGACATTAACTTGAGAGGCTCCAGTTTGATGGAGTACTTAAGTAGTACAGATCTTGCATTACTTAACATACGCAACCGCCCAACCTTCATGGTATCTGCTAGAGAGGAAGTGTTAGATATAACGCTTTGCTCTAGCAGAATTAGTCACGAGCTGACCAATTGGCATGTGTCAGATGAAGAATCTTTATCTGACCATCGCTATATCTTTTTTGAACATTTAAATGTTACTTCGCAAACATTGCGTTTCAGGAATCCTCGGTCAACAAACTGGGATCTTTATACTGATTTGGTTGCAGCCAAATTTCATGGATATTCACCATCCATTGACACTCCAAGTGATTTAGATGATGCCGTTGATACTACAACGACCTTTATCATGGAAGCTTTTGAAGAAGCATGCCCTCTACGGTCTGTGAAGATCACAAGAGGAACCCCTTGGTGGAACTCTGATCTGGCGAAACTCAGGAAACAATGTAGAAAGAGTTGGAACAGACGACGTTCGGCTGGTTCGGAGGCTTTCAGGTCTGCTCGCAAGGCCTACAGGAAAGCTCTCCGGTCTGCTGAACGATCCGGCTGGAAAAACCTTTGTACAAATGTTTCCAGCTTGAGTGAAGTCAGTCGGTTAAACAAAATCCTTGCGAAATCTAAGGATTTCCGGGTGAACGAACTTCGTTTGCCAAATGGCGATCTGACTTCCTCTGATGAGGAAGTTCTGAAATGCTTATTCAGCACACACTTCCCTGGATGTGTGGATATTACATCTTCGGATGATCCTGATGTCTTTTCTTGTAGTTATGATTCTTTAGCTTCGGCTCGGAGTATTGTAACTATAGAATCGATTGAGTGGGCTCTTAATAGCTTTGCTCCTTTCAAATCTCCTGGGGCAGATGGGATTTATCCTATTTTGCTTCAGAGGGGATTTGATCATTTCAAACATGTTTTGAAAAAACTACTTGTTTGCAGTTTTGCTACAGGGTATATTCCCAAATCCTGGAGGGATATTACTGTAAAGTTTATTCCGAAAGTGGGTCGTGCGTCGTATGAAGAAGCAAAGAGTTTCAGACCTATCAGTTTGACCTCTTTTCTTCTGAAATGCTTAGAACGCATTGTGGATCATTATATCCGTGATGTTCATCTGGCCAACGTGCCTCTTCATGTGAACCAACATGCCTACCAATCTGGTAAGTCCACTGTGACTCTTTTACACAAGGTTGTTTACGATATCGAGAAAGCATTCGCTCAAAAGCAATCTTGTTTGGGTGTTTTCTTAGATATCGAGGGTGCCTTTGACAACGTGCCTTTCGATGCCATATTGGGAGCCGCACGGAGTCATGGTATATCTCCAATGATTTCCAATTGGATTCACCAAATGCTCAAAAACCGATATCTCTTCTCGACATTGCGTCTAGCAGGGATTAGGAAATTGAGTGTTTGTGGATGCCCCCAAGGGGGAGTCTTATCACCGCTTTTGTGGAATCTCGTAGCAGATACGCTATTGAGGCAACTCAATAATAGCGGTTTTCCTACTTATGGTTTTGCCGACGACTACCTAACATTGTTAGTTGGTATGTGCATCAGCACCCTTTTCGACCTGATGCAAAACGCCCTTCAGGTAGTTGAGGGTTGGTGTCGCCAATATGGCCTTTCGGTTAATCCGAGTAAAACATCTATTGTTCTTTTCACGGAAAGGCGAAACCGTAATGGCGTTCGACCTTTGCGTCTCTTTGATTCTGAAATCGATGTGACTGAACAGGTAAAGTACGTTGGAGTCATTCTTGATTCCAAGCTTTCCTGGACACCTCACATTGAGTTCAGAATCAAGAAAGCTTGTATGGCCTTCGGGCAATGCCGGCGTACTTTTGGTACAACTTGGGGTCTAAAACCCAAGTATATCAAATGGATTTACACAACTGTGGTTCGGCCAATACTGGCTTATGGATGTCTTGTGTGGTGGCAAAAGGGTGAAGTGAGAACGGTCCAATCAAAATTAGGCCATCTCCAAAGGATGTGCTTAATGGCGATGTCTGGAGCGTTCTCTTCAACTCCTACGGCAGCGCTAGAAGTTCTCTTTGACGTTGTCCCACTACACATTCATCTCAAACAAGAAGCCCTTTCTTGCACTTACCGGTTACGGGTACTCGGTCTACTAGAGGAAACTCCTGTGAACCGCAGTTCAACACACACCTCGTTGTTTCCACTTTTGGTGAATTGGGACAAAATTGTCCTTGCTCCAAGTGATCTTACAATTGCTTGTAATTTTCCATATAGGACATTTTCCACGAAATTCCCTTCCCGGGAAGAGTGGACATCTGGTTATCTGGAAAGAAGTATTTCAAACGGCATCGTATGTTACACTGATGGCTCCCTTCTCGAAGGTCGAGCAGGTGCTGGTGTTTATTCTCGTGAGCTAAGGCTGTATCAGTCTTATTCACTTGGTAGACACTGTACCGTTTTTCAGGCCGAAATCTTTGCTCTTATGTGCGGAGTGCAATCAGCACTTCAGCAGCACGTAATGGGCAAAGTAATATACTTCTGTTCAGATAGCCAGGCTGCTATTAAAGCACTTGCTTCGGCCAACTCCAGGTCGAAGATAGTTATCGCTTGTCGAACTCAAATCGAGGAGCTGAATTCAGCAAACGCTGTTCACCTTCTATGGGTACCTGGTCATTCTTCCATCGCTGGAAATGAATTGGCTGATGAGTTAGCTCGCTCTGGAGCATCACATGACTTCATTGGCCCTGAGCCAGCTATTCCGATATCGAAGTGTTGGATTAAGCTTCAGATTCACACCTGGGCTGTCACTCAACACAGACAATATTGGAATAGTTTGGAGTCATGTCGTCAAACCAAATTGTATAGTGCTGAGCCATCTCTACGAGTGGCGAAGTATCTAACTAATCTGTCTAAGCAGAATTGCAGCATGCTGGTCAAAGCATTGACTGGCCACTGCCGACTCAGCTATCACATGGCGAATATTCAGCAAGCTGATTCATTTGCCTGTGATAGCTGTGAATCCGATTATGGAACTTCGTATCATTTGATATGTAACTGTCCAGTTTTCGCGCAACTGCGTTTCCGAGTATTCGGTAAACACTTATTAAGTGAAACTGACTTCAGAAACCTGAATCTTCAGGATATTCTGTTGTTCTTAACCCGCTGTGGTAAAGAGCTATAGGCTCTCTTTCGCTTTATGCGTTATTACAGTGCCCTTTTCAGGGCGCTGTTTGAACCCATTGTGGTACGCTTGTGCGTTAGTACCCTCTTCCAGGGTATTTTTCCTATTTCCCTACCTGTCCCTATCCCCATCCAAATCCTTTTTCCTTCCTTTTCCCTCAGGTAGATGATGAAATAGGCTGTTATTTTAGCGATGGCACAAATGTCCCAAATGGAGGATAACGTGCCTCTGGAGCCGGCCTTCTGATAGGTACGATATTTCCCATACAAGTCACCCTCCAAAAGTTGCATGCAAGTTTACATACTGACATAAATTGCTTAAATCTATGAAATTTGATATGAAAAAAGGCATATTTTGCATGAGTCGTTAATTTAGATGTTAATTGACCAATTTATCCTTTGATTGCTTAAAAAATGTATTTCTATGCTTGATGACTTGCAGTCCAAAAAGCCCAAAATCGCATATTTTGCCCTATAAAGTGAGGTATAGCTCAAAATTGTGACGTGCTGGAGCAAATCTGAGCCCGGATTCGGATTCAGCGGCCCAAAATCTGTCAGAGACACATAAGTTTGCTCTTGAGACAAAAAATGTTGCGCTGTGTAATGTAATGGTGAAATCCCTAGAGGAATACTTGAAGGAATCTATGGATCGCAAGTCGTTCATGAAGGAATTTACGAATCAGAAATTCCTAGGGAAGTTCCACAACGAATTCATGAAGAAATACCTGGAAGAATTTCTGATGGTGACTCTGGAGGAACTCATAAAGAAATCCCAGTTTTACAGTTTTACCCAGATATACTAGTAAAAATTCGAGCATTTTAAGTTACTACACTCAATAGCAGCATATGGTTCTAGAGAGTCCTTCTCTTTCCGGTTTAGGCATATCCAAAAAATTTGACATGTTGTTTTTGTGTTCCATGAATAAATACCACAAAAATCAGCAATCCAACCAATCTTGTTATTTGGTAAAATTGTATGATAAGATTGAATTGGCTCTTAAAGAAATAGTTGGCGAAACTTATTGTGGTATTTGAGAAAGAAAAGTTTAATAATTATGTTGTGGAACTCTGATAACACAGCGCAACATTTTTTTGTCTCAAGAGCAAACTTATGTGTCTCCAAAGGATTTTGGGCCGCTGAATCCAAATCCGGGCTCAGATTTGCTCCAACACGTCACAATTTTGAGCTATACCTAATTTTATTGGGCAAAATATGCGATTTTGGGATTTTTTGACTGCAAGCCATTAAGCTTGGAAATACTTTTTTGGGCAATCAAAAGGTTAATTGGTCCATTAACATCTAAATTAACGACTCATGCAAAATATTTCGTTTTACCTAATCAAATTTCATATATTTAAGCATTTTATGTTAGTATGAAAACTTGCATGCAACTTTTGGAGGGTGACTTGTATGAGAAATATCGTACCGTAATCCGGGGTATCATTGATCAGCGGGGTAACATTGATCGACTTGACCGACCTCATGAAATGTTCAAACAAGCATTTTACATTGAATCAGTTTCTGCTATGGAATGGTATATCGTAATCTGCTATCATTTAGCTATTAAATGACATGCAATTTATGAAAATTGAATTTCATAAACATTGAATTAAATCGATTTTTCCATAACTGTGTTTCGTAGCGCAATGAGATACATTGTCAAACATTCATGCTTGGCGTGAATACTAGATACAATATGAGGTTCGAAATCACTGTATTACTTCAATATGATATCCTAGAGTTGGATTCAATAAACGAAACTTTTATGAAAATGCTATTTTTCAGTAAAATATACGATTTATTAAAAGTTGGCTATCAATTCCTTAAGCTATTGCCTACCTTTAGGCGTTATTCGTGGTTTAGAGGATTTTAATCCTAGAAAAACTTAAAAAGTACATAATTTGTAAGAATTTGGACAACATATTCGAAATCAGCGACCCCGAATTTAGTAAGTAAGGGTATATTCAACACAAACGAACATTGATCACTGACATGATCAATGTTACCCCAAATCAGCAAAATCAAAAATTAGATTAAAAAGCCTATTTAAACATGTTTTAAAGTTTTACAATACTTTTTCGAGTAGCTTAACACATACTCAAAGGGCCAGTACTTGTTTTGAAAATATAAAACATGTAACGTTTGCTTTAACAAGCGAATTATTCAAGAAAGATAGAAAATTCTGATCAATGTTACCCCTGATTACGGTACCTAACATAAATCGCTTAAAACTATCAAATTCGATTTGGTAAAACGAAATATTTTGCGTGAGTCGTTAATTTAGATGTTAATGGACCAATTAACCTTTTGATTGCCCAAAAAAGTATTTCCAAGCTTAATGGCTTGCAGTCAAAAAATCCCAAAATCGCATATTTTGCCCAATAAAATGAGGTATAGCTCAAAATTGTGACGTGTTGGAGCAAATCTGAGCCCGGATTTGGATTCAGCGGCCCAAAATCCTTTGGAGACACATAAGTTTGCTCTTGAGACAGACAAAAAGTTAGTTTTTGTTACGCTGTGTAATCTTAAGTTGGCTTAAACTGAAAGAAAAATTATGGTAACCAAGGGGGGGGGTGGTCACGCCTCCCCTGCCCCCCTCGGACTACGCCCATGCCCGTAGGAATTACCGGGAAACTCATGGAAGAATTCCCAAAAAAACACCCGGAGGCATTGCCGAGAAAAACCTGGGACAATTCCCGAGGAATCCCTGAGGAAATCCTGGAGAAATTTCAAAAGAATTCTCGAGGTGGGCTGGTCGAGAAAGTTATCTCTTCTCTTTCGTTGGCGTCGGAGGAGGGCCAGTTTCTCGCTACTTGAGTAAATTTTTCTCAGTGTCTTTTGAGCTGATTTTCGTCGTTGCTTAGTGGAGAAAAAAAAAAGATGCATAAACTAAGCTTGTTCAAAAACAATCAAAATCTATTTCAGTCCTTCGTCATCCCCTTATTTTCCTCATTATCGAAAGTGTTTTTCCAAACAATTTGCCACTTCCATGTAACACTCTATGCTCATTCCAATTGAACAAAGATTCCAGCTTCATAGAAAAAAAAAACAAGAATTGCTTGAAAATTGTATTTGCCGTTTTAAGTGACGTCTAATCCTGGCGCAAAAGCTTCACCAAATAAAACCCACACGCGCCCGCGTTGCGTCGCCATTCCAGTTTTGATTAGATGATGACATTCCCGTGTAGCGCTTCACTGTCGTCGTCGTCGTTGTCTGTTGCCGAGGAGAAAGCCATCGTCGTCATCTTCGTCAATTGCTAATGGATCGACAGGGGATTTGGATTCATTTCCATCTACCGATGAGCTTGCGCTGCTACCCCACACCCCTAAGAAGTACAATGGCACTCAGCCAATACAGAGCCGCAGTTTAGCCACGGAGTGGGGCGCGCAATTGAAAAACGTCAAACAGTTGATTGCTTTCGGAAAGAATTACTCTGAGAAATCCGTTCGGTTTCTATTTTTTCGCCCCAATGTTCATCCGCACCGGCAACGAAACGACTCCAAATTGAAACCGAGCTTTCCCATGTCAATTTGTTCAATAGACGCGCCCGCGATTCGATTGGCGCTCGTCATAAGAATCCCACCCGAAGAGCTGCAAGTATCATCCCAGCCAGGCTCACTTTTAACAGCATCAGGATCAGGCCTGTGCTCGTGGAGTGGGGCTTCCGAAAAAACACGCATATTTTGGCACAAACCGCGCGGGGAGTTGGCCGCCCGTGGCTTGCCAAAGCAGATGGAAGCAATTTCGTGAGGAGATTTACGACAAAGTGGAAAGTGAAATTTATGAAGCTATCATTTCGAAAGACGACGAGGAACGTGGTTTGCATTTAGGAAGTGACCGTGCGACGACGCACAGTGGCTGATTTCGTCATTTTAGCGCGCTTAATTAATAACTTTTTAACTATGACGTTTAGCGTCATGGTGTCTTCGAGAAAGTTTTTCGTTATAATAAGGAGCTTCTTTTGAACTATTGTAAAAAATGATCAATCCCCCTAAAAGTGAGATAGAAAATATATTTTTTGCATTTTTCAAGATACAAGGTTGGTATCTTCACAAAAATTGTAGAAAATGTTATTTGGAGCAACTTTGTCGAAGATTCCAAGTTTGTAACTCCGTTACTTTTCAAGATACGTTACGTGTTTTAACATCAGCCCCTTGAAAAGGGTTTTTGCGCAATAACTTTCGAAGGATTGATTCTACATTTTTCTGATGTTCTACAAAGTTATAGATAATGGTAAAACACATAACTTTGCCGAACACGACATCCCGCTTATTTCAAAAATAAAATAGTTATAACGGTTTCTGTAGTTTTTTGGGCCATATTTCAAGCATATATAACCTAGCTATAGGCAATTATATGCAAATTTCCTATTACGCATGTAAATATACAAGTAATTGCCTCTCTTGGAAAGCCAAAACCATCAAACTGTAAGAAACTGTAAGATGGTTTTTGTACAGAAACTTTTAACCATCTATGTTACTTTTATATGGGATTTATTCATATTTTCACCGTATTTTTTTGAGAGTTCATTACAGCTTGCATTTTTATTGTTATTGTAAGTGTGTGGATATATAGAAAGGATTGTGGTGCATTCTGCAACATTCATGAAGTACGTTACATGAAAACTTACCATCTACTTCTATTTTCTGACTAACTGACAGTGCTGCACGTAGTCCACCAAAAAAACGCATAAAGTGTTCCTTTTTTGTCAGATCACGATTAAACAGCACCTTACTGTAAAGTACAATAAGATTTATAATTAGCTATAACTATTGTGTACATGTACTAGAGGGAGCGTTCACAAAATATGTCACGCGCAAGTTTAGAATTTGAGAAGAAATGGCACTTCGTTCGCTCTTTTCATGGACTACATGCAGCACTGTGAGTTAGTAAGAAAATATAAATCGATGGTAAGTTTTTGTGTAACGTACTTCATGAATGCTCCAGAATGCACCACAATCCATTCTATATATTCACACACACGTCCAATAACAATAAAAATGCAAGCTTCCATGAACTGTCAAATAAATATGTTGAAGATATGAATAAATCCCATATAAAAGTAACATAGATGGTTGAAAGTTTCTGTACAAAAACCATCTTACAGTTTCTTACAGTTTGATGGTTTTGGCTTTCTAAGAGAGGCAATTACTTGTATATTCACATGCTTAAAAGGAAATTTGCATATAATTGCCTATAGCTAGGTTATATATGCTTGAAATATGGTCCAAAAAACTATAAAAACCGTTATAACTATTTTATTTTAAAAATTAGAAGAATATCGTGTTCGGCGAAGTTATGTGTTTTACCATTATCTATAACTTTGTAGAACATCAGAAAAATGTAGAATCAATCCTTCGAAAGTTATTGCGCAAAAACTCTTTTCAAGGGGCTGATGATAAAAAACGTAACGTATCTTGAAAAGTAACGGAGTTACAAACTTGGTGTCTTTGACAAAGTTGCTCCAAATAACATTTTCTGCAACTTTTGTGAAGACACCAATCTTGTATCTTGAAAAATGCAAAAAATATATTTTCTATCTCACTTTTAGGGGGATTGATCATTTTTTACAATAGTTCAAAAGAAGCTCCTTATTATAGCGAAAAACTTTCTCGAAGGCACCATGACGCTAAACGTCATAGTTAAAAAGTTATTAATTAAGCGCGCTAAAATGACGAAATCAGCCACTGTGCGACGGTGACGGCAGCAGCAGGGCCATAATGATGAATCTAATTAAATGGAGAACAAGATTTGTGTGGTCTTTTGAGGAGAAGTGTGGACCTGATGGTTTCGAGGAAGCCATCTCATCATGTTAAATGATGATAGGTAGTTTGAGTTTGAAGGTTGGGCAAAGAAAAAACTTGGGTCGTAATCATAAATGTCAAATCCAATTAAACTTGAGCTCATTTCAATTGTTGGTTGTTACGATTTAAATGGGGAGACTAAAAAGGTGGGGGTAGAGGAAACACAATCTGTCCTGTATTGTGTGTCATTAGCTATTAATTTTTGTAACTTTTTGTATTGGGCGAAAGCGACTTCATTGAGATTTGAGAAGCTGTTTAGAGCCACAAAAGATATTTTTCAAAGCTACGTAAGGGATTTAGGTGAACCAATCAGTGCGCCATGGTTTAGGGACAGACTTGTTAGAATCCCAAAATGGCCGCCACAATGGCCGACCTACTCACGATTTCGAGGGCACAAATCTCTTCATAAACAAAACCGGCGCACTTGATCTTCTAATTTTTATTAAAAAAAAAAAAAAAAAAAAAAAAAAAAAAAAAAAAAGAAAAGCTTGTTTGAAGCTTACTTCTTAAAATTTGTGCGTCTGAAGTTCTGATGCACTGTTGAAGCGGGATTTCAAGACGTTTGTCCTTAGGTCAAGGTGATAAACTCTCATGCTTGCCGTTCAACGTCACCCTATAGATTTAATGCGACGAGTCGAGCTTAACAGCTGGGTCCATTTTGACAAAATTCTACTTATTTGTCTGCTTCGCAGATGATACCTGCATTTGTGTCGAGACATTTTGAACGCCAACACAATAGTTCACCAGACTGAAACGTGAAGCGGCAAACACAAAGGACTGTGATCTGAAAAGATTCACAGTCGCATCAAATGTATCACTGACAATGTATTCTCACAACTACACAGATCGAAAAAAGAGTGTAAAATTCTTTGACATATTATGCACATAATTGGATCGTAGGATATCACTGAGGTTCACATGACATATCATGTAAATGTCATGAAATATCATGTAAACTTCCATTATATGTCATGTAATTCAGCATGACTCAGAATAATTACATGGCATATACCACAAATTTACATGATATATCATGGTAACCATCATAACATGAAGTTTACATGACTAAAATGAAATTTACATGACTTGTAGAACTCATTATTTTTATCTGTGTAATGCCACTCAGTGGCGTAGCCAGAAATTGTGTCTGGGAGGGGTTTTCAACGGTCAATGATACCTTTTTTTGTTTGACACTTACATTTTGTAAACAGTGATGAGCAATTGTATTCGTAGTTTGAAAATAGCGGCGCAGCCGAAAAATTTTTTCGTCGCAAAGCGCTTTATACTGAAAATTTGTTCCAAAAATTTTGGCTCTGGGGGGGGGTTTTAACCCTAAACCCCCCCCCCCCCGTGGCTACGCCAGTGGCCACTAATAACTAATCAACATCACGGTTCTGTTAGAGTTCGGTCAACGGCAACTAATTTAAAAAATGTTGTGACATTCGCGCTAACGTTGGATAAAGAAATTATGTTGAAGCTTTATATACTGATTTTAGTAAAGCATTTAATAGAGGGGATATAAGTTTGTTACTTTTCAAGTTGTCTAAATTAGATTTCAACTCTAGGTTACTTGAATGGATCGAGTCTTATTTAACGGATAGAGCTCAACGAGTAAGATTTAAAGGAAGCTTGTCAAAAATTGTAAATATGACATCTGGTGTTCCTTAAGGCTCACATCTTGGTCCATTGTTGTTAATTTTGTTTGTGAATGATGGTGAACACGTTGTCACATATCTTATATATATATACACATATATACGCTGACGATATGAACTTTTCATGGAGATATGTAAAGCATCTGACCTCGACATATTTCAAAATGAAATAGATATTTTATTCAGTTGGTGTAGCAAAAATCTATTGAAACTTAACGTCAAAATATGCCATTCAATTACATTCACAAGAAAATTAAACATAACTCATAAAGTGGTTACCCTAGGTGATAAAAATGTTGAAAGGCGTAATCTGGTTAGAGATGTAAGCGTTGTTCTCGACTCCTTTGTTGATCATTATAACAATATTACAAACAGGGTGTTAGGTTCATGAGTGCAAACTTTTCAAAGGGTGATAGAGGACCATAAATGGTGAAAAAAAATGTTCTACGCATATGGCCAAATCTCAACCGTTACGTAGTTATTGAACTTTCCATGTTTTTGTTTATTATTGTTTTAACTGGCTATAACTTTAAAATGGTCAAACTTATCGCAGATTTTTACCCTTATTCGAATGATTATTGAATTTTCTATCAAATGGCATCTTTGAATCGATTAGTTTAGTTAAATAACTAAGTTTCTAGGGCAAAGAGCTCAAAAGTAGTGTGTTTTAATTTGTTTTTGTCAATTATCTTTGAAACATGCGTAATAAATTAAAATTCTTTCTCAGACAAAGTTGTGGTCCCTGTTCCACTCTAGAATTCGTTCTTTGACATCAAACTCATCATCGTTTTCTTGCAATTGCCTAAGAAAGAATTTTAAATTATTACGCATTTTCAAAGATAATTGACAAAAACAAATTAAAACACACTACTTTTGAGCTCTTTGCTCTAGAAAACTTAGTTATTTAATTAAACCAATCGGTTCAAAGATGCCATTTGATAGAAAATTCAATAATCTTTCCAATAAGGGTCAAAAAACTGCGATAAGTTTGACTATTTTAAAGTTATAGCCAGTTAAGGCAATAAGAGTCAAAAACGTGAGAAGTTCAATAACTACGTAACGTTGAGATTTGACCATATGAGTAGATCAATTTTTTTCACCATTTATGGTCCTGTATCACCCTTTAAAAATTTTGCACTCAGGAACCTAACACCTTGTATAAGGCAAGTAACATGCTCGGGTTCATCAAACGATTCAGTTTGCAGTAATGATCCTTATACAATTAAAACACTTTATGTGACATAAGTAAGCTCTCTTCTTGAATATTGCAGTGTTGTTTGGCCTCCATATTAGGCCGCACACATTAATCGGATAGAGTCGGTCCAAAATAGGGATGTTGTACCGGTAGTACCGGTACCGAAAATCCCGGTATTACCGATCTAATTTTGGTACCGAAATACCGGTACTGACTGAGCCTCCCAAGTAACACACAATTTGTTATAATAATGTAAATAATACATGATCCATACAAACACCAATGTTTTGTTCCAAATATAGGAAACGTATTTTCGTACACTTATATCACCGAAAAAGCGCAAAAAATGGCGGCTTATAAAACATCTTCGATGTTACCAAAGATGTTTTTCAATACATTCTTATAACATAAAACTAGTATTGAATATGTTTTCTGCAAACATCGTAAACACTTACTTTTTACTTTCAGGGAAATCATAACTTACCAAACTCACGCTGTGTAAATAAATATGTCACCTGTTATGGTGCTATTTGGGCATGGCTCAAAATAAATATTAAGCCACTAATTTGATTTGTTATTTACCATCTGAATGTTTGATTACTATGAAAATTTCATATGCCATTTAAAATTTATGGTGAAATGAACACATTCACTCTTCCTTAATGCATGCGCTTTTCATCGGGTTGGAAACAAGAAGAAAGGTTTTTGCCATTTCTCTGGATTGCTTGAGAATTTGGAACAAATTTTCAGGCATGCAACATGGTGGCTTCCTGACACAGTACCGTCAGGAAGTTTTGGAATGCCATTTTCATTTATGTTGTATAAATGATGTACTTTTAGAATGTAGAATTTTTATCAATTATTGATAAGGAAATTATATTATTTCAATCAATGTTTAATTGTCACAGATAAATAGTTATTGGAAGAAAAAAAATGTGGATAAATCAACAGCTGAAGTGTCAGTGTGAAACTTTTTAACGGGCACTGTAATTCATCTGTCCTGATAAAGAAAATTTAAAAATATTAGAAATACGTTCAAATTACATCTTATGGACATCTAAATAACATGTTTCTCGAATACCTTCAAAAATACATTGAAAAAACATCATTGCAACGTATTTTAAACAACCATTTGCATATAGTATACATGGATGCGATTTAAGTTTTGGATACCTATTTTGAACATTAGTATGACAATAACAAACTCAGTGTTCAATTTGCGAAGCCAGTATCAGTAAATTGATTATTAATATTTCGTGGGGTTAATTTAGTGCCTTTTCAGTGAGATTGAGCCGCCAGTAAGTATCGTAGTGACTTTAATACCCAACAAGGAATAATAAGTATCTGAAGTGTAGTAGAACTGACATTGTGGTGAAGAAAAAAGTGGTCGCTTTCTTCTTCGCCTAGAGTGATTTCCACAGTCGCCAACCGTTATAAACAGTATTTCAATACCTCTGTTTACCTGTTGAGTAAATGGCAAAGCTAACAAATGTGAATGTTGCATGCTATTATAGTATAATTTCTGGGTATTTTTTTGTATAAAAGATATTTAATGATCAAGACAGTGACATTCAAGAAGAGACTGTGAAGTGATAAAAAATTACGTAATTAATACTTGAAAATAACGTTTTAGTAACACATTTGGGAGCAAAGGTATTAACTAAGTGCTGCTAATGTTTTACAAATCATCTTTAATTGAAGCCAAGATTGAAGCAGATGTTGATACAAAATCTTGTGTTATCAACGTTAAATTTACGTCATTCTAACTTGCGATGAGGTTGATTAGACTGTGTACAAACATGTTTTTGTCAAACATAAATTAAACACGATTTCAACACAATATGTATTCAAATACGACTATAGTACTGTATTATAACATCTTTCTCAAACATTTTTTTCAAAGATGTTTTCTGTGTTACTTGGGCTTGGTACCGGTACTTTCGGTACTGGAAAATCTCTCCCGAAGTATTGAAATCCGGTCATTAGTATAGCCATTGTGCAAAAGAAATAAACAACAACATTTAAATCCAAGTACTATGACAAACAAACGTTTCATATATGAAACCTTCTGGAAATCCAGGATAATTATAGCAATAATTGGTTTATTGAATATCGAATGTTGGAAATGGATTTACTAGTATTGAATTTTACTTGTTAGATTAGTTTAGTTTTGAATTTTACTTGTTAGATTTTGTTCTATTTATAAATTCATGGTTTGATTTAATGGCATCTCTTAAAGCCGGAATTCACAAATGTCTGGTAAATGGCAGATTTTATTGTACAATTCAATACAAGATTCCAATAACTCTTCATTTGTGTGAAAAATTTTCCAATACCGGTATTCACCAAAAATGGTCGGTACTGCGATCCCTGATCCCAAATAAAAAAGTGTCTGTTGTTTGCTTTAAGGAAACTAGGCTGGTTTCACTTACCGCTACTATCTTATGAGGCACGGAGCATGCCCGAGCAGAGGAAAATATCAAAGTAATAACAACGGAATCACAAAACCTGTTTTTATATCTCGGTTTGTTATTATTAACTTATTAAGTCATCACCGTTCCATAACATGTTCTGTTGGGCAATCCTATTTTGTTATGATCGTGCTCTTGGTATATTTTCTTTAAATTACATTTCAATAACATGTTTTGTTGTAGCACAAGTTCAGTTTTTATTGTGTCATTGAGACTGTACAAATATTTGATCAATTATATTACAACATAACTAGCTTTGCAATCAAAACTACATCATTCGAGATTTTCGTTGTTCACAGCCTTCCGTGAGGAACTGTAAGAGAAAATATTATTTTGTCATCAGTTCCTCTTCTTACTGACATTACTGTGACAGAGCCAACTTATCAGCCTTTTGTTTTATAAGCACTTTGAAAATTATACCTGTTTTTTGTCCCAGTTTCAGTTGGGTATGAATACGAAAATAGAGAGTGTAATAGAGTGTTAGCTATTTTATGAAACATTTTGGATCAACTGGTGGAATTCAAGGACGAACAACACATTTTCGACAAAAATGTAGAAAAAATAAGTCATCAAGAACTCCATTGATTATTTTTTGACATTTTATTTTTATTGATTTCACTGCATCGAGCCCACTTAGATTCACTTGGATAAATGTGTCAATCAATGAGGTAATAATGTAAATTAATCTTATTAATCTTATAAACAATGAACCACCTAATAAAGGGTTTCAAAACGACGGTAGTTTTTCATCGTAAGTTGTTTGGAAAATAAACGAAAACTATTGCTTCTCTCGGTTTGGACTTTGGAGGAATTCCTATCCGCAACAGAAAAAAGGCAAATTTTGTTTTCAGATTCATATCAAAATTTGTTATTGACATATTTTAAAAATTCGCTGTTATTAAGTTGTTAAACATTTTTTTGTTATAATTTTTGTTATTTTGCCGCTTATGACAGGCAAGTTTATAACAGAATATGTTATGTGAATAACATGAAAATAACTCTTTCTGCTACTCAGTTATTTTTCCAAAATAACACATTTTATTATGCTGTTGCTATTCCCTTCTGCTCGGGTGTTGATTCATTTACATAGCCTTGAAAATCGAATGCTTTTATAAATGACGTTCAAATGGAATATGATTTCTCACATTATTGGAAAATTTGAATTTCTCTGCTCCCACTCGTTTATTAATAAATAGAAACATACATACATTTATTTGTTCAACAGCACATTTAAGACAAGACATAATCAACAATAGTACGCCACAATACTCGGTTTGTGGCTGCCGCTCTCCATCCTCGGTCGCGTACAATGCTCGCCAAGTCACGCTCCACCTGGTCCGCCCATCGTGCTCTCTGCGCTCCACGTCTCCTTGTGCCAACCGTATCAGTTGCGAACACCAGCTTTGCAGGGTTGTTGTCCGGCATTCTTGCAACATGCCCTGCCCACCGTATCCTTCCAGCTTTGGCGACCTTCTGGATGTTGGGTTCGCCGTAAAGTGCAGCGAGCACATGGTGCATCCTTCTGCGCCACACACCGTTCTCCTGTACACCGCCGAAGATCGTCCTTAGCACGCGTCGCTCAAAAACTCCGAGTGCTTGCTGGTCCTCCTCGAGCATGGTCCATGTCTCGTGCCCGTAGAGGACCACCGGACTTATTAGCGTTTTGTACATGGTGCATTTGATGCGTGGGTGAATCTTTTTTGACCGCAGTTTCTTCTGGAGCCCGTAGTAGGCCCGACTTTCGCTGATGATGTGCCTCCGAATTACACGGCTCACGTTGTTGTCAGCCGTCAGTAAGGATCCGAGGTAGACGAATTCCTCCACCACCTCGAAAGTATCCCCGTCTATCGTAACATTACTACCCAGACGGATCCGGTCGTTTTCGGTTCCGCCTACCAGCATGTACTTTGTTTTTGAGGCATTCACCACCAGTCCGACCTTTGCTGCTTCGCGTTTCAGGCGGGTGTACAGCTCTGCCACCGTTCCAAATGTTCTAGCAATAATGTCAATGTCGTCCGCAAAGCACACAAATTGTCCGGATTTTGTGAAAATCGTTCCCCGGCTGTTGAGCCCGGCTCGTTGCATCACACCTTCCAGAGCGATGTTGAAGAGTAGGCATGAGAGTCCATCACCTTGTTGCAGTCCCCGGCGAGATTCGAATGAACTAGATCCCAAGCAACACACATGTTATAATAGAGTTACGACAGCGCAAGTTTTGGTTGTATAGAAGTTTATTTTACGTAATTCTAACATTGCGGATTTGCCGTGCGGTAAATATCTGGTCCGTTGTCGACCGGCCGTCGATGAAGCCGGCTTGATAACTTCCCACGAACTCATTTGTTTTAGGTGACAGACGACGAAAGATGATCTGGGATAGCACTTTGTAGGCAGCATTCAAAATAGTGATCGCCCTGAAGTTCTCACATTCCAAATGGTCGCCTTTCTTGTGAATGGGGCAGATTACCCCTTCCTTCCACTCCTCCGGTAGCTGTTCAGTTTCCCAGATCCTGACTATCAGCCGATGCAGACAAGTGGCCAACTTTTCTGGGCCCATCTTGATGAGTTCAGCTGCAATACCATCCTTACCAGCTGCTTTGTTGGTTTTGAGCTGGTGAATGGCATCCTTAACTTCCCTCAGCGTGGGAGTTGGTTCATTTCCGTCCTCCGCTGCACTGGCGTCGTCGTTTCCTCCGTTGCCGTGAGCTCCCGTGCCTACGTTCTCCACGCCGTTCAGGTGCTGATCGAAGTTCTGCTTCCACCTTTCGATCACCTCACGTCCGTCCGTCAAGAGGCCTCCGTCTTTATCCCTGTATATTTCGGCTCGCGGCACGAAGCCGTTGCGGGATGCTTTGAGCTCCTGATAGAACTTCCGTGTTTCTTGGGAACGGCACAGCAGTTCCATTTCTTCACACTCCGCTTCTTCCAGGCGGCGCTTTTTCTCCCGAAAGAGGCGGGTCTGCTGTTTCCGTTTCTGTTTATAACGTTCCACGAGTCCCTTGCTGCAGCATTACCGCCCTCGCTGCATTCTTCTCCTCCAAAACCGTTCTGCACTCTTCGTCGAACCATTCGTTCCGTCGATTCCGTTCCACGTACCCGATGGTGCTCTCGGCTGCGTCGTTGATGGCTGCTTTCACTGTACTCCAGCAGTCCTCTAGAGGGGCCTCATCGAGCTCGCCCTCGTCTGGCAACGCGGCCTCGAGATTCTGCGCGTATGCTGAGGGGACATCCGGTTGCTTCAGTCGCTCTAGGTTGTACCGTGGCGGTCGCCGGTTTCGTACATTGTTGATGACGGAGAGTTTTGGGCGCAGTTTGACCATCACCAGATAGTGGTCGGAGTCGATGTTGGCGCCACGATAGGTCTTGACGTCGATAATGTCGGAGAAGTGCCGTCCGTCAATCAGAACGTGGTCGATTTGAGATTCCGTCTGCTGTGGTGAACTCCAGGTGTAACGATAAGGGAGGCTGTGTTGGAAAAAGGTGCTACGTATGGCCATATTTTTGGAGGCGGTGAAATCAATGAGTCGTAGGCCGTTGTCGTTCGTCTGCTGGTGGGCGCTGAACTTACCAATCGTCGGTCTGAATTCCTCCTCCTGGCCTACCTGAGCGTTCAAATCACCTATGATGATCTTGACGTCGTGGCTTGGGCAGCGATCGTTCTCGCGTTCGAGCTGCGCGTAAAATGCGTCCTTGTCATCATCAGTACTTCCGGAGTTTGGGCTGTGCACGTTTATTATGCTGAAGTTGAAGAATCGGCCTTTGATCCTCAACCTGCACATTCTTTCGTCGATCGGCCACCAACCGATCACGCGCCTCTGCATATCACCCATCACGATGAAAGCTGTTCCCAGCTCGCGTGTGTTGCCGCAGCTCTGGTAGATGGTATGATTACCTCTAAGCGTTCGCACCATGGATCCTGTCCAACACACCTCCTGCAGCGCTACGATGCCGAACCCGCGGTCCTTCAGTAGATCGGCGAGTATGCGGGTGCTCCCAATGAAGTTGAGAGATCGGCAGTTCCACGTACCGAGTTTCCAATCGCAAGTCCTTTTTGTTCGCTGGGGTCGTTGCCGTTGGTCTCGGTTCGTATTATTCTGTTGCTGATTTTCCATTACAATGGTTTTTTACGGCTGGCTCGTAGGGCCTGACACCAACCCCCTAATTTCCGGAGGTCCATAGTGCACAGTTGAGCTTAGAGTCCTTCCCTGGCACTCGGACGTGATCAGCCGCCCCTAACATGGGGATCAGACGCTGTTGTGAGCCGCTCCTCCTGGAGAACAGACGCTCAGGTTTGCCGAAGCAAACCCCCCTTCCCTGTCAGCCTACGACCAAAGTTCCCACCGAGGTTGGTTACCCGATCTTCCCTAAGGTTGCTCATAGTTTCCGGCCGGTACCGCGTGGAGGTAGGGATAGGAGTTGCTGGGCAGAGGCTAGTGGATCACAATGGGATCTGAATTGCGCAGCATACCCAGCCTTTACCGTGTTTCCAGGTATAACACTCAAAAAAATCCGTTCCGATATACGTGAACTCCCAATCACGGCAACGGGAACAAACGGGAACTATGCATAGCAACGATAACAACAATAAGAAATGTACACCGTGAACTAGATTTCACGTGATCTAGAATGCCCATATTGACAGCTGGAACTAGTTCCAGTTCACGGTGTATATTTGCTTGTTCTCATATTTGCGTTTGTTTGTTCACGTTTATCAGAACGGCTTTCTGAGCGTGAAGATTCAGAATGTCTGCAGTAATTCCTTCAGGAGTTCCTCTCGCAAAAGTACTTCCCGAGATTTCTTCAAGACTTTCTTTTGAGGTGCTTGAAAAGCTCCTGCTAGGATTCTTCTAGGAATTTGTTCCGACAATTCTTCATAAATTCATTAAGAGTATTCATTGCATTCATATAGGTAACCCAGAAGAGAATATCCATGAAAAAATCCTGGAGTAATCTCAGAAGGAACACCTGGAGGAATCCCTGAAGAAATTTGTGGAGGAATTCAGGATGAAATCCTTGAGGAACCCTGCTCAAAGTCATGGAATGAACTCCAGGAGGAATACCGGAAGGAACCTCTGAACGAATCTCGGAAGAAACTCTTGGAGGAAACACGAAAGGAAATGCTGGAGAAATTTTAGAAAAAAAAAGTCTTGAATGCAATTTTCTCGGAGGAATCCAAAATCCCACATGTATCATGTCATGGTGGAATTTCATGGAGAAATTCCAGAAGTAACTCCTGGAAATAATCAGAGAGAACACTTTAAGCAATCCCGGGAGGAATCCCAGAAGAAACTCGGTCAAGAATCTCAAAGAAAGCTCCTGGAGATGGAATTCCTGACATCCTTGCATAGCAATAAGTATTTTTTGTTTCATTTACTTGCTTATTTTACTTTCAGTCCTGAGCACACACGGTATCATGCATGCTCACTCCTAAAACAAAAAAAATACGAAAAAAAAACAAAACGAATAGCCCTAATTAGCTTTGTTTTCGATAGGATGAAAATGCGTGCTCTATGTTGAATATGGGCTCAATTCCGCTACGTCTTTGAGTAGCTAAACAATAACAGATTACAGAATGCCATTCGTCAGCAGAAAAGATTTCTATGAACAATGTTGGTTTGAACTTTTCATAAGATGTGCCAAGCCGACTATCCCCCGTTTTACGGCATTTTTAATTCATCTGATCCGTTAACTTTTCGACTACTGTTCGCGATTTTTGATATTTTTTCTTGTATTCTTCGTTGTTTTTACTTCTTTTTCATAAATAGAGCAATTCATCCCTGTCAAGGTGATCAACATTGATTGATTGATTGATTTATCTTTATTATAGAGACTTTCAGCCCTTGGCTGCACACTGGTTCCAGCCCCATATAAGGACGGCCATAAATATAATTTTCTCGAGTTAAAAAAAAGACAGTACACCGTCTTCAGCCAGAGGCTGCACAGACTGAACATTACACTAACACGAGACAACGGACAACACACTTAACACCCAGTGGCCCAATGGAGAATTTTTCGTTTGACGAAAAGTTTTCCCCCACTGGAGCGGGAATCAAACCCGCACTCCGAGGCTTACGAAACGTCTAGACGACTGACGCCGCTAACTGCACGGCCACGAAGCCCACAAAACACAATTTTCTCGAGTTTTATGATGAAACCGCTAAATTTGATGCATATTTGCATTCCAAATGCGTTTTTTTTATTGTTTACTGAAAATGGGTTCAATCGAGTTTTCGGCTTTACGGAGCCAAAAATCATTATTTTGCAGTTTGGGTTACCAGCAGTGCCGGATTTAGACTTCGGGGGACCCGGGGCAAACCCTATCAAATGGGCCCCCAAAACCAAATTTTCCTATTTTTTGAAATTTTTACTGTTTTTTTTTTTTGCGGATTAGAGAAACTTCATATTATACAACTGTTAGTTTATTTAAAAATATTTTATTTCATAATCATTTGTTAATATTTTTATACAGTACATTTGTTTCTTTGAAATGTTCAGGCCGAATACGTCTTCTGAATATGACTTCTGATGTCTATAAAAAGAGTACGTTTTGCAGTGCCATCCCCAAAATTTCCGACAGATAGCAAACGATTCGAACATTCATTTTGATTTATGGCTCAACTGCCAAGATGCTGCTGGAACCTTCAGTTTTATTGCGTAAATATCGTTTTGTTCAGTTTAAAAAGACACGGACACGTTCAATGCTTCCAGTGAGCTTTTCGCTCTTTGAAGGATGCACGACACTAGACAACGGACTAGCATGCAACGCCCAGTGGCACAGCCGAAAGTTTTTCCTGACGGCTGCGGCGGGAATCGAACCCACGCTTCTCAGCACGGTGTGACTAAATGCTTGGTGACATCAGCCGAACGGCCACGAAGCCACAATTCCACATTCATAGCATTTATGCAAGTTTTAAATCTTTGCTTTCAGTTCTAAATCTGAAATAATGAAACTTGGAACAACTTTACTTGGGTTTCTATAATACTATGAGTATTTCAAGATTCAAATTGAACTAAGACAGGGCTCTTGAAGGCAATGGTAACAATATATCTCAAAAAAGTTAGTAAAACTCAAAATATAAATATATCAAACCACTGTTTCGAGATGATTTTGGAGGCTAGGTTTCTGTTCCTAATTTCCAAATATCTCCAAAAGTCTTCATCATCTCTTTCCCATGATTACAGTGAACTGAATGAAGATGGGTTTTGTGCAGTTGTTTTTAGAATTTAAATCTCTATTTAGAAACACTTTTGTCTAGCAATTTGAAGCCACGAAGAACTGTTTCTATTCGATAAGAACTTTCAACTTTTTTTTAAAGAAAATCGAGTACATCAAAGATAAGAGAAAACATCGTGTTATGTAAACATTGAATACTGCACACAAAAGTTACCATTTTTTATTTGGATTCATTCTCAATTGAAAAGATATATAAAGACTAGAAATATGAAGTCTAGAAATCCTAAAGGAATGCAATTATGACTGATATTTGACATGTGTAAAATATGAACGCCTATTTTAATGCATTTTACATATATGGTTTCGTTGAAAAATATGATAATGCTTCGGGATTCTTGGGGGCCCCCACTAATCGGGAGGGCCGGGACATTTGCCCCCTTTGCCCCCCCTTAAATCTGGGCCTGGTTACCAGCTCATTTGGATAAACTTAAATTAGTTTAATTGGTGCACGGTAGTCAAAACAGTTCAAGAATAGGGAAACACACATAGTATGATGGATAGAGATTGTAAAAGTTGGGAAAAAGTGATCTCTGCAAAGCAATATAGGAGGTATTTGTTAGTTTTTGAGTATATTGAAGGTACGACACATAAGTGACTACCACCAATCTGGTCGCAAACGGTCGCAGCTAAATTAGCCAGTAAATCATAGCTTATGATTATAGGGAAGTTTTATAGAAGAACTTCCGAAGGGGTCGGAAGGGGAAACATTTTTTCCAGCTCGTTGAAAATTTTCAGTTTTTTGTACTTTGTGGAAAAAGCATCTTATTCAGTCACACTTATTCAAATAAAATGATAAAGAATGGCATCTTAATTTTCGATAAACATCGATTTTAACTATGTAAGAATCGAACACAATCAACTAAATACATGTCGAATGGATGAGACTTTTAAATAGAGTGATGAATGCATAGGATTGAAATTAGAAAAAAATCAAATAAAATGTCTACTCAAGAATATCCACTTTCATTAGCGCTGCGGAAAAGTGTCGGCATACAATTGATAAAGGTTATAATTGATCCTAGTTATTAAAGCATTAAACTTGATGTTACCGCAATGATAACACAGTTTCATTGAGGTCAAATTTTTGGATTAATGACCTATGGCGGAACCACTGCACTGTGGGCTGGTTCGTCTCTTTCGCAGTGACTAACATCTCCCCAGCTGACCTGAACACCATCTCCAGAGTTTTACGCTCAACTGAACTGTAGAACGTCCATTCAGAGCTGGGTCGAAACATTAAAAACAAATCTTGAGATAAAGTGCCTCGAGGATATTGTTTTCCGAGTTGACTTCTCCTTCGGCCGACAACGACGACGGACGGTCAGTACACGCACGACTCCGCATGACCTTACTCAACTTCAGCCATTGCATTGTTCTTTGTCTTCCTGTGATAGGCAAGTTCTACACGGCTGTTTGTCTGTCTATCTGTGAGAAGTCATCCGAGCAGGAGAAACTGACATTTGTAAATTTTCACGTCTACACTGGAATTGGAATTATTGTCATTATTATTAGACTTTTATGTTCGTGAATTTTTGCATTTACTAGAAGAAGAGGGAAGATAGGAAAAATAACACGGCGTCCCGTATCACCTTGATAGAGTGTGTATGAAAAAATACAAAGCTGACTATGCCAATGTTAGTTAGACTTTATCAAGCACAGTTTGTGTTATTTCCTTCCGCTCGGAAAGAAAAAAAGGGGCACCAAGTGGAATAATTGACCGTTTGGCCCAACTGACAACCACGACGTGGGAAAGTGGCATGAACCCAAAACGAAATGCAAAAGAATGCTAATTTTTCAGGCGGAATGCTTCGTTGCCCTTTCTGGAAAATGCTTTCCATACACACTGCGTTCATTGCAGAAGCTGTGAATGCATACAGTTTTTGCGCTTTCTTTTTCCTTCAACTTGTTGTGATGAGTGTCCTTTATTCAGTATGGAATATCTAGTAAAATCAGAGTTTGAAAAGTATCTAAGCCTGTGAAAATAGCTCTTAAAAATGGTATTGATATGGGTGGGTGGATCAGATACGTTAGCAAGCCTGTTAGCAAGTGTAATCAACTTCATTACCCAAGTACTGAAGAAATTTCAGCCTTATTCTAGAAAGCGGAAAGCTGACAACACTTATAACCAGCCATAACAATGGCACATTAGTAAAATCACGCGAGATGACTTCGCGAAAAAATCTCGATAAGCAACTTTCGGAACAGAAGGAAAATATTTTTAATAAACGAAACAGTTTACAACAAACTATTCGAGCGTGCATTTCCATGACCAACCAGACAGTGCTGCAAAAGCGAAACTTTTGGTACTGGTCGACGAAAAATGCCAGGAAAAAACAACTAACCGAAAATAAAAACAATAAAAAAGAATATGACATCAAGTCAACCATTAGCGTACAGCAGCAAAATAAAACCCCTATTTTTAATTTAATTTCCTCGCACAGCTAATTTCGTCGAGACTGCTGATATGGAGCGGCGAGGGCGCGTGGTCTCTCGGGAACTTCAGACGGAGCGCGATGGCAGCAGAGACAAAATCCGCTGCGGCTTAATTTCCTTGCCAGCCAGCCAGCAGCGCCAGGGACCGTTGACGGCGATGATGACGAGGACGACGACGACGACGACGATCTCGACGACGACGGATGGGCCGGAACCCGTCGGGAAATGAGTGGTAGCCATTTGTGGAATCATGTTCCGGAGCTTGACGCCCAACCGGCAGGAAGTGGCGGAACATTGAATAAAAACTCTGCCGAATGATGATGGCCTGATGGCCAGGCCAAACTGTGGACATGAACGACGATATATCCAATTAAGTCTTGTCGGGTTTTGGGGTTTTGTCCTTGTGGGTGGTTTGTCCTGATGCTGTGGTGGATGAAGAATACATTTTTGAGAGACGGTGATTTCGTTTCGATCTGTTCCAGCATCGCTAAATACCAGCAGAATCGAACCTTTATCAAATACTATCGAAACCAATTAAATATTCCACTTCAATTATTCAAATATTCAATATAATTTACTTTTATTTATTTATTTTTGTTTAGTTATTTATTTATTTATTTATTTATTTAGGGTGGCGATACAGAGAGGTTTCATAATGGTTTCATGGGGTTCCAGCAGGGAAGACTCAGGTAGTTTTATGGGGGAATCAAAGATGTTTCAAAACGGGTTTAAGGGGCTGCAAAACGGTGAGTGAATAAGAAGAGTGAAACTGTCCAACATAGCTCTACTTCAGCTTTCAAACGATGATAAAGAGTTTTGTGCTAAGACTGGGCACTGCTGTCTTTCCGAATTCAGCTAGATTGAGCATCTGTTCTGGCAGCGGCTGAGTATAAAATGCTCCTCCACCGTAAGCTATTCTTAAGGTGGCAGCCCCACCACGATGGTTAGGGGACCATAGGCCAACAACCTACTGTTCCCGAAACCCGTTACAGAAACCGAAAATGGAAGTATATGAACTGATTCAACAGCAACGACTTTTGGCGCAAAACAACGGACAAGAATTGAAACTTGCAATGTACTAACCCTAGCCCAGCAGGATAAACTTGCACAACTATGCATGACGTATGAAGCTTGAAACCCTAGGACTGAGTGAAATTCATTGGCAGAACTTTGCAAAACACAGATTGATGTCTGGTCAAATTCTGCTATATTCTGGCCTACGAGGTTTCCTGCTTAGCGCTAAAGCCCGCACTGCGCCCATCAAGTGAGAACCTATTAACCCGTAGGCTACGGGGCTTACAACAAAATTTCAAACCGCTGCCAAAGACGCAAACATCAATATTTTTTTAATGAAATTTTGAGGTTCACTTCACTATTAGTTGTAGTTTCAGTTATGCTGGGAGCCACAAAAATTAAAGCCACGAGGGCAGTTTTATTCCGGTGGACGTCTGGGTCAGGAGGGGTAAAAATTGCATAACCTTCCTTCTAGCAAGACCCCATTAGTTGGAATTCAAATAAATTCATCTGAAAAGTTGTTAGTTCTATGTATTATTGTATATTACGTCAGGCCTGGGGGTTAAGAAGTGTATAGGTGGTGTAGAACTTTTTCCAGGCCTCCAAAATATTTTCAATTTTGAGTCTAATTTCTATGCGCTTGTAAAAGATTTTGAGGCACGCAAGAAGTAGATTTTTCTTTCCTAAGGCAGGTCTTAAGCATATTGAATTTAACTATAAGTAAAACTTGATGGTAACATACTGTTTTTGTTAGAAAAATCATGTTTTCCACGAAAGTAAGGCGATTTTACAATAAATTGCATACTTTTAGGCGAAAACTGCGGTACCTTTTGTGAAACAATCAACGCCTAAAAGTAGGCAATTTCTTATAAAATCGTCTTACTTTTGCGAAAAAAATGATTTTTCTAACGAAAACAGTATGTTACCATCAAGTTTTACTTACAGTTTAAATCAATATGCTTAAAACCTTGCTTAGGACAGAAAAATCTACTTCTTGCGTGCCTCAAAATATTTTACAAGCGCATAGAAATTAGACTCAAAATTGAAAATATTTTGGAGGCCTGGAAAAAGTTCTACACCATCTATATACATCTTAACCCCCAGGCCTGACGTAATATACAATAATACATAGAACTAACAACTTTTCAGATGAATTCATTTGAATTCCAACTAATGGGGCCTTGCTAAAAGGAAGGTTATGCAATTTTTACCCCTCCTGACCCAGACGTCCACCGGAATAAAACTGCCCTCGTGGCTTCAATTTTTGTGGCTCCCAGCATAACTGAAACTACAACTAATAGTGAAGTGAACCTCAAAATTTCATTAAAAAATATTGATGTTTGCGTCTTTGGCAGCGGTTTGAAATTTTGTTGTAAGCCCCGTAGCCTACGGGTTAATGAGAGGATATTTAATTGCAGTCAGATTCAGAGCACGGCAAGACAAAGAGAAAATTTACAGTTAATCAAATGCTGACGTGGACAAGATTTTGAAAGGTGATATCCAGATCCTCATGGGCACCTATAACGCAAAGGTTGGTTTCGACAACTCGGACTATGAGCACGTCATGGACCGCCATGGTCTCGGAGAAATGAGTGAGAACAGAGAGCTGTTTGCAGAGTTTTGACGGTCTTTCGTCGAGATGCTAGAGAACCGTATTGCGGACATTCCGGAAGGTGGAAGCGTAGAAGATCAATAGAGCACCATCAAGAACGCCTTCATCGCCACCGGCGAGAATGGGTGAGCTACGCACCCGGAGAAAGCAATGGATCACAGATGATACCTGGAGGAAGATAGAGAATCGAAGAAACGCAAAAGCCGCGGTAGTGCGAGCGAATATACGAGGAGCCAAAGCCGTAGCTCGTCAGCGCTATTCGGCTCTCGAGAAGAAAGTGCAACATGTGTCTCCTCTACGACGTTTCACGTCGCCTTAGTAGGACTTAAAAATGCCCCTGTGTAACCGTAAAATTGGTTACAAATGTTTTTTTTTTGTGTTTGAGAGAAATATATTTACAATCGATATTCATCGCCTTATTATTGCGGTGGAAGAAGGGTGATGTTTAGAACCCTATTACTCCCCACACACAGCTGATCGCGTTCGGTAATTTTTACCGAAATCTCAACCGCTGGGCGTTCGGTAATGGATTTTTAACGAAATTCTGTAAAAAATTACCAATTTCGGTAAAATGTTATCGTTTATCTGTCAAACTCTACACACTAAGATTCAGATGTTCCAGCTCAGTAATTTTTTCACAGAGTTCAGTATTTTTTTCCATCTTTTTACTGAGTTTGCAACAGCAGATTTATCTCGGTACACTCGGTTATCGTATTTACCGTTCACCAGTAACGATATTTACCGTGTATCAGTAACTTTTGACAGTTTATTACCTGAGCTCGGTAACTCATTTACAGAATATCCGCAAAAGAAACAACTGAGCGTGCCGAGTTAAATCTGCTGTTGAGAACTCAGTAAAAAGATGGGAAAAATACCGAGCTGATCTTAGTGTGTAACGAACTTCGGTAAAAGTTGCTACCTTTACCGATTTTTTCCTGTAAAACAAACTTAACGGATGAGATTTCGGGCACGGTAAAGGCTGGGTATGCTGCGCAATTCAGATCCCATTGTGATCCACTAGCCTCTGCCCAGCAACTCCTATCCCTACCTCCAGGCGGTACCGGCCGTAAACTATGAGCAACCTTAGGGAAGATCGGGTAACCAACCCCGGTGGGAACTTTGGTCGTAGGCTGACAGGGAAGGGGGGGGGGGGGTTTGCTTCGGCCAACCTGAGCGTCTGTTCTCCAGGAGGAGCGGCTCCCAACAGCGTCTGATCCCCATGTTAGGGGCGGCTGATCTACGTCCGAGTGCCAGGGAAGGACTCTAAGCTCAACTGTGCACTATGATCCTCCGGAAAGTAGGGGGTTGGTGTCAGGCCCTACGAGCCAGCCGTAAAAAAACATTGTAACGGAAAATCAGCAACAGAATAATACGAACCGAGACCAATGGCGACGACCCCAGCGAACAAAAAGGACTTGCGATTGGAAACTCGGTACGTGGAACTGCCGATCTCTCAACTTCATTGGGAGCACCCGCATACTCGCCGATCTACTGAAGGACCGCGGGTTCGGCATCGTAGCGCTGCAGGAGGTGTGTTGGACAGGATCCATGGTGCGAGCGTTTAGAGGTAATCATAGCATCTACCAGAGCTGCGGCAACACACGCGAGCTGGGAACAGCTTTCATCGTGATGGGTGATATGCAGAGGCGCGTGATCGGTTGGTGGCCGATCGACGAAAGAATGTGCAGGTTGAGGATCAAAGGCCGATTCTTGAACTTCAGCATAATAAACGTGCACAGCCCACACTCCGGAAGTACTGATGATGACAAGGAAGCATTTTACGCGCAGCTTGAACGCGAGTACGATCCCTGCCCAAGCCACGACGTCAAGATCATCATAGGTGATTTGAACGCTCAGGTAGGCCAGGAGAAGGAATTCAGACCGACGATTGGTAAGTTCAGCGCCCACCAGCAGACGAACGAAAACGGCCTACGACTCATTGATTTCGCCGCCTCCAAAAATATGGCCATACATAGCACCTTTTTCCAACACAGCCTCCCTTATCGTTACATCTGGAGATCACCACAGCAGACGGAATCTCAAATCGACCACGTTCTGATTGACGGACGGCACTTCTCCGACATTTTTGACGACAGGACCTATCGTGGCGCCAACATCGACTCCGACCACTATCTGGTGATGGTCAAACTGCGCCCAAAACTCTCCGTCTTCAACAATGTACGGTACCGACGACCGCCACGGTACAACCTAGAGCGACTGAAGCAACCGGATGTCGCCTCAGCATACGCGCAGAATCTCGAGGCCGCGTTGCCAGACGAGGGCGAGCTGGATGAGGCCCCTCTAGAGGACTGCTGGAGTACAGTGAAAGCAGCCATCAACGACGCAGCCGAGAGCACCATCGGGTACGTGGAACGGAATCGACGGAACGATTGGTTCGACGAAGAGTGCAGAACGGTTTTGGAGGAGAAGAACGCAGCGAGGGCGGTAATGCTGCAGCAAGGGACTCGACAGAACGTGGAACGTTATACACAGAAGCGGAAACAGCAGACCTGCCTCTTTCGGGAGAAAAAGCGCCGCCTAGAAGAAGCGGAGTGTGAAGAAATGGAACTGCTGTGCCGTTCCCAAGAAACACGGAAGTTCTATCAGAAGCTCAACGCATCCTGCAACGGCTTCGTGCCACGAGGTGAAATATGCAGGGATAAAGATGGAGGCCTCTTGACGGACGGACGTGAGGTGATCGAAAGGTGGAAGCAGCACTTCGATCAGCACTTGAACGGCGTGGAGAACGTAGGCACGGGAGCCCACGGCAACGGAGGAAACGACGACGCCAGTGCAGCGGAGGACGGAAATGAACCAACTCCCACGCTGGGGGAAGTTAAGGATGCCATTCACCAGCTCAAAACCAACAAAGCAGCTGGTAAGGATGGTATCGCAGCTGAACTCATCAAGATGGGCCCAGAAAAGTTGGCCACCTGTTTGCATCGGCTGATAGTCAGGATCTGGGAAACCGAACAGCTACCGGAGGAGTGGAAGGAAGGGGTAATCTGCCCCATTCACAAGAAAGGCGACCATTTGGAATGTGAGAACTTCAGGGCGATCACTATTTTGAATGCTGCCTACAAAGTGCTATCCCAGATCGTCTTCGGTCGTCTGTTGCTTAAAACGAGTGAGTTCGTGGTAAGTTATCACACTGGCTTCATCGACGGCCGGTCGACAACGGCTTCACCGTACGGCAAATCCTCCAGAAATACCGTGAATACCAGGTCAAAAGGAATGGGATCTCCAGTTAGCCTAGTGGTTAAGGCTATGGATTGCCAATCCGGAGACGGCGGGTTCGATTCCCGTTCCGGTCGGAAAAATTTTCTCGACTCCTTGGGCATAGTGTATCATTGTACTTGCCTCACAATATACAAATTCATGCAATGGCAGGCAAAGAAAGCTCTTCAATTAATAACTGTGGAAGTGCTTAAAGAACACTAAGCTGAAGCGAGGCAGGCCAAGTCCCAGAGGGGACGTCGTGCCATAAAGAAGAAGAATAACCAGGTCCCAACGCATCACCTGTTCATCGACTTCAAAGCGGCATACGACAGTATCGACCGCGCAGAGCTATGGAGAATCATGGACGAAGACGGCCTTCCTGGGAAGCTGACTAGACTGATTTATGCAAAACTGCGTAAGGGTTTCGGATCAACTATCCAGTTCATTCGAATCCCCGAGGACTGCGACAAGGTGTTGAACTCGCATGCCTACTCTTCAACATCGCTTTGGAAGGTGTGATGCGACGAGCCGGGCTCAACAGCCGGGGAACGATTTTCACAAAAATCCGGTCAATTTGTGTGCTTTGTGGACGACATGGACATTATTGCCAGAACATTTGAAACGGTGGCAGAGCTGTACACCCGCCTGAAACGCGAAGCAGCAAAGGTCAGACTGGTGGTGAATGCCTCAAAAACAAAGTACATGCTGGTAGGCGGAACCGGATCCGTCTGGGTAGTAATGTTACAACAGGCGCGGATACCTTCGAGGTGGTGGAGGAATTCGTCTACCTCGAATCGTTACTGGCGGCTGATAACAACGAGAGTCGTGAAATTCGAAGGCGCATCATCACTGGAAGTCGGGCCTACGACGGGCTCCAGAAGAAGCTGCAATTATTAAGACCGATTGCTCTCTTATCGTGTCGTCGCAAGAATCCAGGCGCTATTATTTAGCGGTGCTATTTTTATTACGAAGAGAGTGTGATTGCTGAAGCGCAGGATAGTATGAACAGAAACGAAATGCGGAGGTTTTATGCAACTATCAATTGTGCGAATGTCACGAATGCGCCAATGCCCACCATGTGCAATAACCGGGAAAGGAAATTTTATGTTAGACAAATTAATGGTGGCAGCCAGGTGGAAGGAGCACTTCGAAGATTTGTTGAATGGTAGCATTGAAGGAGCGCCCAGGAACAGGATGACGGTCAACACCAACACTTGATGAGGCTAAGAAGGCTCTTAAGGAGCTGAAAACAGCAAGGCTGCTGGGAAGGACGAGATCCTGGTCGTCATGAAGGAAGCATAGAAGCGAGCAGCTATATCAATCAAAACGCCCGTGAAGTGAAAATGCGCATTGCAGCTGCGAATGGGGCTTTTTACGAGTCGTGGATGTTAAATGAGGTAGACCGAAATAGTTTTGGAGTTTATTAGTGCAAAGTGCTGCGGGCAGTTCTCGGTGGGATACAAGAAAATGAAGTGCAACGCAGACGCATGAATCACGAGTTGTACCAAATGTACAAAGATGCAAGTATTGTGAAACGTATAAAATACGGCAAACTTCAGTGGTCTGGATACGTAGCGGGAATGTTGGAAGAACGAATAGCGAAAACAATATTCACACTGATAATATTATTTCGTTAAACCTCAACGAATGTCTGCATTCGCTTCCAATTTTTCTTCACCTAAACGATGCTCCTTCCCTCTCTTCGGTTTTTGTTCAACCAGAAAAAAAAACAACAATTTTGTGGTCGTGATTTTCCAACTTGATCCCCACCCGGGGCTCTGTGTATCGTTTATATTCCCCCAAAAGCTCACGGTGGGCTCACTGACTGGTAGACATTCTCCAGTCATTTTAATCCTAAATCCAATCACTTTCCCATCTCCCATCAATCGAACCCACCTCGACTGCTGGATGGTGGTATCAAATCACGGCGATCGCTTCACGTTTTTCCCTTGGTTTTTCCAGCATAGTGACGACCTCATCCTCATCTTGGTCGTCGTCACCGTCGTCCTTGTCGGTGCGCCGCCGGAGGCTTGTAATCGTATCACGTTTTCACGGCTCCCTCTTTATTACTTTCTCTACGGCTTCGGCGTGGCAGACGTCCTTGCAGCAGACTCGACTCGACGCTTCAGGTTGATTGCTTTGGCAGCTATTTTCTCTCCATTAAAAAGGCATTTCGATTTGGAAACAACTCCATTGGCTGGTCCGGATGAGGATGCTACATATAGCCTAGCAGGGCCAAACGTACGGTCTTGCTATCGATATCAACTTGAACAGCTGTGCTTCTGCCGAGTGCTTCTGCTTTTCCTCGTTTTGCGGTGCTGAAAACAAAGAAAATCGTGCCACCGATCAACGATGAGTCGGCTGAGCTGGATGGGGCTGACTGCTTCTTGTGCCCTGGAGGGAGTTGAATGTTTCTCTTGTTTGTGGTGTTTTTCATGGCATTGCCCGTTTGCCGTTTACCTTTGGTTGTCGTTTGCTGCGGTGCAGTCTGTGAAAGAAGTTTTCTTTTGGAATTTTCTTTCCCCCTAGAGAGCAGAGGTAACGAAAGCTTATGAAAGCATTTCTCAAGAAGGGTGATTATTTGCTGAGATTTAGGAGGACGGGCATTGGGTTACGGTTGGAAGCGAAAGCCAATGAACTTGTTGGAAAAATGATAGCAATAATGCCGCCTGACATGGGTTCTTTTGAAATTGGAAAACTCTTGGGAATTGTTGTCCGAGGTCAGATTTTAACAGTTTTTTCTCAGCTATCCCGAAATCGTTAGATTCCAATTTCTGTTAAGTTATTCAACATATTTCCATTTTTCTGGAATTTAATAACAATTACTTTTACGTGCGTGTTACAGAAAAGAATTCGTCAAAACGGAACTAAATATGTATAAATAACATGACTCTTTGACTCTTAGAAAACAAGCATAAATTCTACGAGTAGCTTATCGCATCGTTCTTTGATTTTGTGTTGCAATTTAAAGTGCATCCGATTGTGGAGGTTGGACAGACACTGCTCCGACCATTTCTTCCACAACCTCTGGATGAACTCCGTCATCCTTTTCCAAGCCGAAAGTCTATTCTCCGGAACTACACCCAGATCGGGTCCCTGAATGGCCGTCAGCGGCCGCTGGATCAAGAAGTGTCCAGGGGTGAGGGCCTCGAAGTCGTCCGGACCGTTGGTGATCGGGGTCAGTGATCTTGAATTCAAGATTGCCTCTGTCTGCGCCAGCACCGTTTGCATCCTGTCGTATTCCAAGCTGCGGATGCCAATCGCTTGAACAGGATCTTGAACGACTTCACCGCTGATTCCCACAGTCCACCAAAGCTCGGTGAGCGGACTGGAATGAACCGGAATTCGATTCTGTGCTCTATCGTCTGTAGTAGCACTGCATCCGTGAACAGCTGTGCTAGCTCTTCCAGCTTTCGTCGAGCGCCAACGAAGCTCGTCGCATTGCCGCACATTATCAGCGATGGTTTGCCACGACGTGCAATGAACCGTTGCACACTGGGGCAGGATGCCATTATCGACAGACAAAACCTCTAGCGCTCTGGATATGCATTCTAGAGGTTTGGCGTCTTCTACAAAAAGGCTTGGGGTAATGTGGACCAAATTTTGGTAACTCGATATTTGATCTAGATAAGTTAGAACTGATCTAGATCAGTTTTATCTTTTTACAGAAGCCTCGTATCAAAAAAATTTCTTCGACAAAGTTGTTTGTTGTTATGTTTTTGACATATCTTCCGAAGATACTAATACTCCACAACTTACGTAGATGGCGGTATCTGATATTTAATCAAAAGTACCCCAAAAAAATAATCAAGGTTGCGACCATTCATTTGCAAAGATTTACATTCATTTGCTATTATCTCAGTTCAGAAGCATGCTATCGAAAAACAATGTATGGATGAATTTACCCTTGTAGTTTTATCTGAAAGTTTGCCGAATAACATTGGAGTCGCACACGCATCCCAAAGTCGTGAGCGAGCTGTGAAGGCAACTTTCCACAGCGTGAATGAAATTTACATTCACCGCGTGGAGAGTTGCCTTCACAGCTCGCTCACGACTTTGGTATACGTTTGCGACCCCAATGTTATTCGGCAAACTTTCAGATAAAACTACAAGGTTAAATTCATCCATACATTGTTTTTCGATAGCATGCTTCTGAACTGAGATAATAGCAAATGAGTGTAAATCTTTGCAAATGAATGGTCGCAACCTTGAAAATAATGTTGACCATTTCTCTATGTGTTGATGTTTTATAAATCATGATTTGCATCGAATGTTCAAATATACATACTAATGGTTTTGGCTGATAAAAATTTTGAACATTTTTCAACTATTTTTTCATAAGTTTTCATCAAAGTAGTTGAAAAAGTATGTTCTACAAATCAATGAATAACTCATGAAGCAGCAGGTTCTGGCATGTGGTATTTTGTTCATGACTAGTCGAGAGCCTGTATTATATCGTAAATAGCAAACGAAAGTGGGGTAATGCTTATTTTGTTATTTGCACACTATTCAAATAATGCATGATTTTTTGAATAAAATGTAATTTCTATCCATTGTTTCTATAAAAGCCTTGTTTTCTAAATTATAATATTTAGTTGATAGCTAAGAAGGGATATTACCATACAAAATAAATATATATTGATTGTATATATATAGCTACATATTTTTGTTAGAAGCATACTCTATGAGCCAATACATTGTTATGTTTCTCGCCATAACATTTCTGCAGTTCACATATTATGAACATTCGCCATGGTAGGGTACTGCAAGCACCTGATCTAACCTCACTTTGTTCAGCGAGCTGTTTACAAGGTGTTAGTATCTGGAGCGACGAGAAAATAAATTCATGTTATCCGTTCCGGAATCATTGTGATATTCAAATATCGTTTATAGTCAACTTTACTAGCACAACATCAGTCGTCAAAATCACATTTCACTGAGATTCTACCGAAAAACAGTTTCGCCGGATCTCCACCACCGACTAAGTCTATGTAAACAGCTCGCCAAACTATCAGCTCACAGCGTTGTGATGTCATCTTGCAGTAATCATGTAAATATGGAATTTACTAAAATTTAAATATCTTGTGCTTTGTTCAATCAATTTCAAATATTTTTCCATAAATTAAAAGCTAAATACAATACCATGCGATCATCTGAATGTAGGTTTTGCGTCAGATTGATAAAATTCAAGATATGGATTTTTGGGACGATCTCCTTAAATTTTAGCAATTTCCAAAAATATATGAAGAAATGTATTTATTTCAATAAAAAAAAAAACAATTTACAAATTCTTCCTCAACGTTTATTTGACACATCATATGTAGGCGAGTTACAGTAAAAAAATCAGCTCAATCGGAGCATTGATTACGGAGAATGAGATGTGTGAAGTGAGCGACTTTGCTTAAAAATAGAACGAAAATCGATTTCAAATCATCAACCTTGTATGGAAAGTCGAAAAAATTACCGCTCTACTGTATTTTTTTCCTTCACGTTTTCGAACTCAGGGCATGATTCTACACCAAAAATGATCATCAGCTTACCGAGTTCAGAAATGCTGTAAACTAGTGTAATAATTATTCTAGAGATTTTTGGCTAAGGAATAGTATTAAAATCATCTTAAAAAACTCAAATTAATCCACCTAGTGGTGATAGTGCCTTTCTCGTCGAACATGTTCTCACAATCTTTCCGGCAACGTAAGTCAAAGTGTTTCTGAATCCGAATATTTTTATAGAAAAGCAAGCATTTTATCAGACATCTTTGAATTGACTTAAAACTTATTGATTGCACATAGTCCGACATTATGTTCAACGTATAAGCAGGGCTGAAAAATATCAGACTTCTCAGTTAACTGCTTGAGCACTTTGTTGAGCACCTTCACTAACACTGGAGGTTGATCAATATCAAGACGATACTAACAAGCTAAGCTATAACTCTTTACACAATCACAGATCACATTTTTTTTCTGAACATTTGGGCTGTATCTTATTGACCGTTGAAAACAAGAGCGATAGGTAGTGAGTATAGTGCGACGTCTGTTTGTATGTGGGTTCAATTTGTAAGATTTTGTTCTCTTACACATATTTATCGCTTGCATTGGTTTTATTTACTTTCGTATTTCCGGCGAAGCACCAAACGCTGGCTGTGCAACCCTACCGGTAGTCTGTCATGTGGTGTGAGCCTATTTTCTAGTTAACCGTTCCTCGGGTTATTCAAAAAGCCGTTATGTAATATGTTGCATGGTACATTTGATTACTTTCGATGCGGTACCGGAACAGGTTCCGGAGCACACCGGGTCTCCCAAATATAGTCTTTGTTTTCCTTCTAAACCATAGGGGGATAATCTGCAAACAGACACCCTAACAGGAAGGTTAGGATAGTGTAGGGCTGAGGCCGTCTTCTACTACAATAATAGGAGCCAGGACTACTCTCTCCTCGACCCACTAAACACATTCCTATGGTCGCCAAACCCTACGTCTCTCCGGAACCACATAGTCTGAGACTATTTCATTGCTAACGTTCATTAGGTTACCCAAAAAAAAACACGATTTGATTTATCTCATGCATGGGTGGGTATAGATCACTTTTACATTTGACCACTTCCAGTGGGACACCCAGAATTGGTTTCGGGACACTACCGGTTGTCTAAAATATGGTCTGAGGCTATGTTCTTACGAATCGATCATCGTGTATTCAAAAAAGCTGCTATTTGATGAACTGTCAAACACTTATTTGTGCATTTCGCCAGTTCCGGCGAGACACTCGAAAGTGGTTCCGGTACACTACCGGTAGTCTTAAAGTGGTCTGAGACTTTTCTTGCTGACCGTTCTGCGCGTCATTTAAAATGCCGATATTTAATGCGCGGTGTGCATGCGTTTGGTTCCGTTCTACATTTGACCACTTCCGGCGGAGCACCTGGAACCGGTTTCGGCACAGTATTGTGTAAGACGTAATCAGACAACGGTTGCAACGGTGTTGTCTTCTTCAAGGTTTATTTCAGAATGGTAACTGTCACTAGTATTAATCAATGCCTACCTATATTTAGCTTATATACTAAGGCCTGTAAACTACAGCTCGGCCATCCTGACAATCTCGATGCCCTCATCGAGACAGCCATCAATTTTGACGTCCTCTTCAGCGTGTCTAGAAGATGGCGGCATAATCGAAATTTGCTTGAAAACTTTCTCCGTGGTAACGGTTCCAAGAAACTTCCAACTCCAACTTCTTTAGCAACAGTTGTTTTTTTCAAAAGCTCTTGCACTCCTTTGCAGCGGACTTTTCTCAAAAGCTTCTCCATTGGCGAAAATTCCATCCCCTAGAATGAAATTCGCAGATTTGAATCGGCTTGAAAACTTTCCGTCCATCAGACTTCGCAGAATTCTTGCAGTTCCTCCGTATCGGGCGAGATTTCCAACCCCTAGATTGGATTCCGCTTTTTCGATTTCACTTCACTGCATTTTCCAGGAAAGAATTGATTCTGAAGACCGTTGGTGATCCCACTTCTGATGTTGTAAGACGTAATCAGACAACGGTTGCAACGGTGTTGTCTTCTTCAAGGTTTATTTCAGAATGGTAACTGTCACTAGTATTAATCAATGCCTACCTAGATTTAGCTTATATACTAAGGCCTGTAAACCACCGACGAACCGACGTGACAGTGGCGATCCAAAACTGTCCCCCCCTAATTTAACGGTCGTCCAGCGAAGCGAGCGATCGCTTCTGTCAAATCAGCACAGACGCGAACCGTTTCCTATATGAACACACGGGGGTTTGGTGTCGAGCTATCAAATCATCGCGAGCCGTTATAGAGGTGGCGATAGTGTTCGGCTATTTTTCATCATGGCGTCGCGGACAACAAATTTGAATTTATTTGTTCTAGCTGCCACGTCGGTTCGTCGGTGTGTAAACTACATATTGGTTTTCCAAAGTGTGGTCTATGATTGTTTCTCTTGTTAACCGCTCATCAGGTTACCAAAACAGCTATTTAAGGGGTTGGTTCTCCTTTACATTTGACCACTTCCGATGGGGCACCGTTAATCGGTGAGGAATACTACCGGTTGTTCCAAATATGGCCGGAAACTTTTTTTTTGCCAAATCAAGATTCCTAAAAAATCCGCGATTTGGTTCACTTGGTTCACTTTTTTGTTTGGCCATTTCCGGCGGGACACCCGGAACCGGTTCCGGATCACTACCGGTTCAGATACATATGGTCTGAGAATATTTTCCTGCTGACTGTTCATTAAAAAAGCCACTATTTGATATGTTGCATATATGGGTTTGGTTAACTTTGAAACTTGGCCACCTCTGGCGGGACATCTGGAACCGGTTTCGGAACACTACTGGTTCCGATATGTTCTGAGAATGCTTTCCTGCATACTGGTCATCAGGTTATCGAAAAAGCCGCGGTTTGATATGTCACATGCATGGTTTTAGTTCAATTTTATATTTGGCCACTTCCGGTGGGACACCCGGAACCGGTTCCGGAACACAACCGGTTCAAATGTGGTCTGAGAATATTTTCCTGCTTATCTTTCATCAGGATGCCAAAAAAGCCACTATTTGATTTGTCGCATGCATGGGTTTGGTTAACTTTTAAACTTGGCCACCTTCAGCGGGACATCTGGAACCGGTTTCGGAATACTACCGGTTCCGATATGGTCTGAGAATGTATTCCTTCTTACTGTTCATCAGGGTATCGAAAAAGCTGCGATTTGATATGCCGCATGCATGGGTTTAGTGCACCCGGTGGGACACCCGGAACCGGCTCCGGGACACTACCGGTTCAGATATGGTCTGAGACCATTTTTCTGTTTACCGTTCATCAAGTTATCGAAAATGCCGTAGTTTGATGTGTCGCATGGATGGGTTTGTAGCGTTTTCATATCTGGCCCCTTCCTGGGGTACCGGTCCGGAACACCTAAATGACCATAACTCCGGAACGGCTGGATCGATCCGAACCATTTTCAATACGAAACAATGGGATCACATTCCGCGTCGAATGAACCATCGGTCATTAAAATCGGTTAAGGTTTAGTTCAAAAAAGTGATGTGACTTTTTTTGTACACAGACATACATACACACATACACACACATACACACATACAGACATGTGCTCAATTCGTCGATCTGAGTTGATTGGTATATGTGATTCGACCCTCCGAGCATTCTATCAAAAAGTCGTTTTTGGAGTGAACATATAGCCTTTCCAGTACACTTAGTGTACGAGAAAGGCAAAAACATGCATTATTTGAATAGTGTGCAAATAACAAAATAAGCATTACCCCACTTTTGTTTGCTTTTTACGATATAATACAGGTTCTCGACTAGTCTTGAACAAAATACCACATGCCAGGACCTGCTGCTTCATGAGTTATTCATAAATTTATAGAACATACTTTTTCAACTACTTTGATGAAAACTTATGAAAAAATAGTTCAAAAATGTTCAAAATTTTTATCAGCCAGAACCATTAGTATGTATATTTGAACATTCGATGCAAATCATGATTAATAAAACATCAACACATAGAGAAATTGTCAAAATTGTTTTTTTTTTGAGTACTTTTGATTAAATATCAGATAGCGCCATCTACGTAAGTTGTGGAGTATTAGTGTCTTCGGAAGATATGTCAAAAACATAACAACAAACAACTTTGTCGAAGAAATTTTTTTTGATACGAGGCTTCTGTAAAAAGATAGAACTGATCTAGATCAGTTCTAACTTATCTAGATCAAATATCGAGTTACCAATATTTGGACAACATTACCCCAAGCCTTTTTGTAGAAGACGCCAAACCTCAAGGATGCATTTCCAGAGCGCTAGAGGTTTTGTCTGTCGATAATGGCATCCTGCCCCAGTGTGCGTTGCAATGTTGCGAGGAGTGGAGCGGACGCTGTACCGTAGGTAAGAGCAAAAGTACGGATCGGCTCAGAAGCGCTATCTCTCCAAACGATCATTTGCAGCTGCTGATCGGCTGCATTCATCAGTACCATGCGGTACATTTTAGCGAAGTATCCTACCAGGACGAATCGGTGCATACGGAACCGGAGTGTGATGGCCACAATCATGTCCTGAACATCATCGGGTCCCACCATTGCAGAAAGCATCGAAAACGACACGCAGCTTTGTAGTCGTGCTGTCTGGCTTCTGAACAGCGTTGTGAGGCAAGTGATACGACAATGCGCTCGCATCATCTTCGGAAAGCTCGCTCATGTGGCCCATGTATGTACAGATATTCGCGCATGAGCTCCGCGCACTGCTTCTTCAGTTCTGGATTCATCGCGAGCCGCCGTTCCACCCAAGAAGCGCTTGATTGCTGAAGATCGGGAGTTGTCTAGCTGTTGGATCATCCGCTCCCGGAATGATGTCCTGTCGGAAAACTCCTCGCAGGCCGATACTTCGACCGACAGCGTGCTGGAAAGTCTTTACTTCCCAGAACCGGTAAAGTTGTTCCTGGATCTCCGCCGTCGAACAAACGTGGGTTAGGGAATACGATGCAGCAGTCAGACCCTCAGGAACGGGACCGGAAACAATCCATCCGAACACGATGTCTTGTAGAGTCGGGGCGTCGGTCGTCTGTTGCCCTCCGGCGTTCGTGTTTGAGCAGCTCCATGTAGCATTCTGCTCCATGTAATATGTATATTAGTAAGGGACAAACATCAAATTCTCGCTTCAGTTGACTTTTTTGATTCCATTTAGGTCCCATATGAACAGTGCAAAATTTCAGCGCAATCGGTGATACTATAATTTAGCGCAAACGGTTCAAAGTTTGCATATGATTTACTATGGAAAAAGTTACACTTTCAGATAAAAAATCCCAGGGGTCGCCCCTTGTCTCCTTGATTCCAATCGATCAACGCTTTTTATAGAAAAATCATTTATGAAACTTTTCTTCGAAGACCGCAAAACAATTGGATGCTTGTGGAAAAAGTCATTGATTTATTACCTATTAGTGATCCAACGAACGGCTCTTTGTTTTGTTTCATTAGCAGCACTGTACTGTAGGGGTGATACACAAATTATGTCACGCTAAAATCGACCTTTTTCAACCCCCCCCCTCCCCCTTTGTCATACTTTTTGTGTGGGACCACAATATTTTTTGTAAGGGTGGTTACGTTCTGCAAACCCCCCTCCGCCCTAAAAGCGTGACGTAATTTGTGTACGACCCCGTAGCTGCTGCCTTGGCTGTTTCTGGGGGTGGTGGTTAGTATGGGACACGCTTGTATGGAAAAAATAAATCCTCGCTCTAGTCGACTTTTTAGATGCCATTTAGGTCCCATATGATCTGTACAAAATTTCAGCGCAATCGGTGAAACTATAATTTAGCGCAAGCGGTTCAAAGTTTGCATAGGATTTACTATGGGAAAAGTTACACTTTCAAACAAAAAATCCCAGAGGTCACCCTTTGTCTCCTTAATTCAAATCAATCAACGTTTCTTGTAGAACAGTGCTACAGTGCTGCTAATAAAACAAAACAAAAAGCCGTTCGTTTGATCACTAATCGGTAATAAATTAATAACTTTTTTCACAAGCTTCCAATCGTTTTGCGGTCTTCGAAGGAAAGTTTCATAAATGATTTTTCTACAAGAAACGTTGATCGATTTGAATTAAGGAGACAAGGGGCGACCTCTGGGATTTTTTATCTGAAAGTGTAACTTTTCCCATAGTAAATCCTATGCAAACTTTGAACCGCTTGCGCTAAATTATAGTTTCACCGATCGCACTGAAATTTTGTACAGATCATATGGGACCTAAATGGAATCAAAAAAGCCGACCGGAGCGAGAATTTGATGTTTGTCCCATACTAGTGGTGATACCTCCCGCAACCAGGCTTTCCAAATGTACATCCTTCTCGCAACAGCACGTGCAAGGCTGAATCGACACTCTCTTATGTGTGCAGACCATCTCTCGTTACCGTGTGCAACACCATCAGTGAGAAATGTATCGCCAACAGCACGCACACGCATGAGCGAAAGATGTATAGAAATAGCCGCTGCTTCGGCTGCTTGCCTGACAGTTGCATACTCGAGTCGTATCGAGCCGAGTAGGAAATGTCGTGAGTATTGTTGGCCGCATGGCGATGACAATCTTCGGCTAACCAAGCCGGCTGTCGCGTAAAGGGTGTCATAGACTGTCACGGGAGCACATGGCTTAACGCTAAAAGATATTCACAAAATATGTGCTCAATAAATATTTTTTTTACAAACAGCGTGCGATATATCACGATACTCGACACGTTCAACAGAAGTAAAATACTCGGGCCGAGCGCAGCGATTTTCGTCACTTCGTCTCCAGCCAACGAGAGACGGTTTGGGCTAGAGCCGAGGTTGTCATCGGCGAACGAACGCACAGCGAAAGCAGACAATGTGAGCAGTTCCCGACAGTGATGTTGTAGGTCGCATGAGTTTTATTCTGTGGGCTGTCATGAACCATGCATTCACAAGGCTGTCATGGGAATAAGAGTGTGACAGCCATCAAAATGCTATCATGATGCGGTACTTTTGGGAAGCCTGCCCGCAACCCCTAGCAACAACGGCAGCAGCAGTGCTGCTGATAAAACAAAACAAAAAGCCGTTCGTTGGATCACTAATCGGTAATAAATCAATAACTTTATCCACAAGCATCCAATCGTTTTGCGGTCTTGAAAGGAAAGTTTCATAAATGATTTTTCTACAAAAAGCGTTGATCGATTTAGCAGGGGGAGGGGAGTCTAAAGTTCAGTAAGAAATGGCCACGTGATTTATTGGCTCCAGAGGCACGTTCTCCTCCATTTGGGAAATTTGTGCCAAAAACCTTAGGAGGGTTAGTCTTAGTTGTTATTTCAGAATAGGCTAGGACTTGTAAAGTTTTGGCGTTTTTCATCTTTTTAAATAAAATAAAATTTGAATTCAGTTCGATAAATTTGGATAAAAATGTTTTAGCCTTTTTCGTTCACCTAAGTTCACTCAAGAAACGAATTTTCGATAGAAGGCTCGAAGGGTCATGCCACACATACCAATCAACTCAGTTCGACGAAATGAGATGATGTATGTGTGTGTATGTGTGTGTATGTATGTCTGTGTACAAAAAAGTTCACTCACTTTTAAGGCACTTCGCATTGGCCGATTTTTCGGATTATAGCTCGAATCGAACTGGAATTTTACCGCATTGTTTGCTATTAAAAATGGTTAAGATAGGTTAAGGAGTTCCGGAGTTATGGCCATTTCAGTGATCCAGACCAGCACCGGTAGAACTGGCCGTAAATAAAACTGAACCAAACCCCATCATGCGACACATAAAACTGCGGCGCATTGTGTAACGTTTAGAATGGTTGACGGAGTTCTGTGTGGAAATCAACACTGGAGACCACAAATTCCACGATGTAGGTCCAAAATTAAAGATGGCAGCCTACATATTCAAGATCGACTCTGATTTCAATACGGCGGCTGATTAATGGAGTCTTAGACTATAAAACCATGCAATGTGGGTATGCTTGGTATGGGGAAGATGTTCGGAGTCCAAAAATGGTGAGCAGAATTTCCAATATGGCGGGCTAAAAACCAAGATGGCGGCTCAAAATCCAAGATGGCGACTGTTTAATAGGAGTTTTAGGCCCTAAAATCATGCATTTTGGGTAAATTTGGTATGGGAAAGATGTCTGGAGTCCAAAAGAGACGATAAAAATATTCAAGATGACGGCATAAAATCCAAGATGGCGGCTCCAAATTTAAGATGGCCGCAGTTTTATGGAATTTCAGGCGCTTAAACCATGGTATATTTGGTATGAGGAAGATGCTTGGCATAGGCGCCAACTTAGGGGGGGCAAGCATAGGTTTGCCCCCCCCCCAATATTTGACGATTTTTTAATTTTCCCATACAAAAAACTAGAAAAAAACAGGCTTTGCCCCCCCAATAATTTGACCAAGTTGGCGCGTCTGATGCTTGGAGTCCAAAATGATGACCAAAACATCCAAAATGGCGGTCTAAAATCCAAGATGGCGGTCTAAAATCCAAGATGGCAGCACAATATTCAATATGGCGGCTGTTTTATGGAGCTTTGGGCCCTCAAACCATGCAACATGGGTAAATTTGGTAAGAGGAATTGTCTGGAGTCCAAAAATGGCGACCAGAATATCCAAGATGGTGACATTAAATACAAGATGGCGACTTTAAATTCATTATGGCCGCAGTTCAATGGTGTTTTGGGCCCTTAAACAAAGCAATTGGAATAGGGAAGATGTCTGGAGTCCAAAAATAGCGACCAGAATATCCAAGACGGTGGTTTAAAATCCAAGATGGCGGTTTCAAATTTAAGGTGGTGGCAGTTTAATGGAGTTTTAGGCACTAAAACCATGCAATGTGGGTATATTTTGAATGAGGAAGATGTATGGAGTCCAAAAATGACGACCAAAATATCAAAGATGGCGGCATTAAATCCAAGATGGCGGCTCAAAATTCAAGATGACGGCTGTTTAATAAACTTCTAAGCTCTAAAACCATGCAATATGGGTATTTTTGGTATGATGAAGATGTCCGAACCAGAGTCCATAAGTGGCGACCAAAACATCCAAGATGGCGCACAGTGATGCAGCTCCATACAAATAGTGGCGAAAAGTCTTAACATGAATTAAATACCTTCACAGCTTATCAAACTTTGTTATTTATTAGAATTAGTTACCAAGAAGACATTTTGACATCCCATTAGTCACATTGGCCACTTTTAGGACTGATCCGTAATCCTGGTTCCCCCGGGGTAGAGGACAATTTTTGGATATTTTTGGAACCCATCTTGCGACACACCATTTTTCATGATTTTGAAAACTAGGTCCAGTAGATGTCATTTCCGGACTATTGGGCGAGATTGGCCACTTTCAGGACCGTTCCGGAATCCTGGTTCCCTTGGGGAAAGGACAATATTTTGATGTTTTTAAAACCCATCTTGCGACACACAATTTTTCATGATTTTGCACACACGTTCCAGTAGAAGTCATTTCAGGACTTTTGGGCGAGATTGGTCACTTCCAGGACCGTTCCGGAATCCTGGTTCCCTCGGGGAAGACGATAATTTACGGATACTTTTGAAACCCATCTTGCGACACATTATTTTTCATGATTTAAAAAAATAGGTTCAGTAGAAGTCATTTCCGATGTTTTGGGCCAGATTGGCTACATTCAGGATCGTTTCGGAATCCTGGTTCCTTCGGAGAAGAGGATTTTTTTTTTATGTTTTCAATCCCCATCTTGCGACACACCATTCTTAATGAATTTTAAAAAATATGTACATTAGTAGTTCAGCACCTTTACTAGATGACCATCTAGAAAACAAGACTGTACTCAAAAGTCAAACGAATGAGCATGTGCAAGTATACGGAACCGTCTAAGATTATTTTCTTAAATCGCGGCTTTATAAAACAATTGTTAATATTTGTGTTAAATTGATCAAAAACTATGCTTGATTATTAAAAATTATTTCGTTATGTTTGATCAATAATTATTTTCAAACTTTTAAATTTTCTTTTTGAATTATCCTAATAAAAACAACAAAAAATAAGAATAATACTCATTCGATATCCATGGGTTAATCGATTGCTAACGATGATGATAATTATAAAAAAGCTTGTTGAATATATGACAAAAATTTTAATGACAAAAGGTTGAAGGACAAAAGGTCGAGTGGATAAAAGGTTAAATGAACAAAGGGCAGTTTTTATCGGGATACCGGTGACGATACATAAAGCGATCCGTGCTATATCGTATTTTCGTTTGCTATCACCGTTGAAAACGCTCTAAAATTTCGCGAAGTGCGTTGACATCACCTCCGCGGCCTCAATTTCATTAGTGGATTAAAGTTTGTCAAATTATCGGTGTTAAACATACCTTTTTGCGGTGAATTATAAACAACACCCAGTGACTGTGTTCTATTGTTAGAGAAAGGTATAGGTATACACTAAAACCCCAATTTACGCTCACTTCTTTTGCGCCAAACTCAATTTGCGCCCCCCGATTTACGCACTAATTCCCAAATAACGCTCCCCCCATTTACGCACTAATTCCCAAATAGCGCTCCCCCAATTTACGCTCCTTAGGCGTAAATTGGGGTTTTAGGTATTCGGGAACAAGTAACATGTGATACATATGATACATTGAGGGTTAGGGTAGAGGGTAATGTTAGATGGTAGGGTAGAGGGTAGGGTAGAGGGTTAGGGTAGAGTGTAGGGTAGAGGCTATAATAGAGGGTTAGGGTAGAGGGTAGGGTAGAGACTATGATAGAGGGTTAGGGTAGAGGGTAGGGTAGAGGGTTAGGGTAGAGTGTAGGGTAGAGGCTATAATAGGGTTAGGGTAGAGGGTAGGGTAGAGACTATGATAGAGGGTTAGGGTAGAGGGTTAGGGTAGAGGGTAGGGTAGATGGTTAGGGTAGAGGGTAATGTAAGATGGTAGGGTAGAAGGTAGGGTAGAGGGTAGGGTAAAAGGTAGAGTAGAGAGTAGGGTAGAGGGTTAGGGTAGAAGGTAGGATAGAGGGTTGGGTAGAGGGTTAAGGTAGAGGGTTGGCTAGAGGGTTCGGGTAGAGAGTAGGGTAGAAGGTAGGGTAAGTAGAAGGTTGGGTTGAGGGTAGGGTAGAGGGTTAGAGTAGAGGGTAGGGTAGAAGGTAGGGTAGAGGGGAGTGTAGAGGAAAGGATGGAGGGTTAGGGAAGGATGACATGAGATGATATGATAGATGAGATGAGAGATGAGATGAGAGATGAGAGATGAGAGATGAGAGATGAGAGATGAGAGATGAGAGATGAGAGATGAGAGATGAGAGATGAGAGATGAGAGATGAGAGATGAAAGATGAGAGATGAGAGATGAGAGATGAGAGATGAGAGATGAGAGATGAGAGATGAGAGATGAGAGATGAGAGATGAGAGATGAGAGATGAGAGATGAGAGATGAGAGATGAGAGATGAGAGATGAGAGATGAGAGATGAGAGATGAGAGATGAGAGATGAGATATGAGAGATGAGAGATGAGAGATGAGAGATGAGAGATGAGAGATGAGAGATGAGAGATGAGAGATGAGAGATGAGAGATGAGAGATGAGAGATGAGAGATGAGAGATGAGAGATGAGAGATGAGAGATGAGAGATGAGAGATGAGAGATGAGAGATGAGAGATGAGAGATGAGAGATGAGAGATGAGAGATGAGAGATGAGAGATGAGAGATGAGAGATGAGAGATGAGAGATGAGAGATGAGAGATGAGAGATGAGAGATGAGAGATGAGAGATGAGAGATGAGAGATGAGAGATGAGAGATAAGAGATGAGAGATGAGAGATGAGAGATGAGAGATGAGAGATGAGAGATGAGAGATGAGAGATGAGATGAAAGATGAGATGAAAGATGAGATGAGAGATGAGATGAGAGATGAGAGATGAGAGATGAGAGATGAGAGATGAGAGATGAGAGATGAGAGATGAGAGATGAGAGATGAGAGATGAGAGATGAGAGATGAGAGATGAGAGATGAGAGATGAGAGATGAGAGATGAGAGATGAGAGATGAGAGATGAGAGATGAGAGATGAGAGATGAGAGATGAGAGATGAGAGATGAGAGATGAGAGATGAGAGATGAGAGATGAGAGATGAGAGATGAGAGATGAGAGATGAGAGATGAGAGATGAGAGATGAGAGATGAGAGATGAGAGATGAGAGATGAGAGATGAGAGATTAGAGATGAGAGATGAGAGATGAGAGATGAGAGATGAGAGATGAGAGATGAGAGATGAGAGATGAGAGATGAGAGATGAGAGATGAGAGATGAGAGATGAGAGATCAGAGATGAGAGATGAGAGATGAGAGATGAGAGATGAGAGATGAGATGAGAGATGAGATGTGAGATGAGATGAGAGATAAGATGAGAGATGAGATGAGATGAGAGATAAGATGAGAGATGAGATGAGATATGAGAAGAGTGATGAGATGAGAGATAAGATGAGAAATGAGATGAGAGATGAGATGAGAGATGAGATGAGAGATGAGATGAGAGATGAGATGAGAGATGAGAGATGAGAGATGAGAGATGAGAGATGATAGATGAGAGATGAGAGATGAGAGATGAGAGATGAGAGATGAGAGATGAGAGATGAGAGATGAGAGATGAGAGATGAGAGATGAGAGATGAGAGATGAGAGATGAGAGATGAGAGATGAGAGATGAGAGATGAGAGATGAGAGATGAGAGATGAGAGATGAGAGATGAGAGATGAGATGAAAGATGAGATGAAAGATGAGATGAGAGATGAGATGAGAGATGAGAGATGAGAGATGAGAGATGAGAGATGAGAGATGAGAGATGAGAGATGAGAGATGAGAGATGAGAGATGAGAGATGAGAGATGAGAGATGAGAGATGAGAGATGAGAGATGAGAGATGAGAGATGAGAGATGAGAGATGAGAGATGAGAGATGAGAGATGAGAGATGAGAGATGAGAGATGAGAGATGAGAGATGAGAGATGAGAGATGAGAGATGAGAGATGAGAGATGAGAGATGAGAGATGAGAGATGAGAGATGAGAGATGAGATGAGAGATGAGATGTGAGATGAGATGAGAGATAAGATGAGAGATGAGATGAGATGAGAGATAAGATGAGAGATGAGATGAGATATGAGAAGAGTGATGAGATGAGAGATAAGATGAGAAATGAGATGAGAGATGAGATGAGAGATGAGATGAGAGATGAGATGAGAGATGAGATGAGAGATGAGATGAGAGATGAGATGAGAGATGAGATGAGAGATGAGATGAGAGATGAGATGAGAGATGAGATGAGAGATGAGATGAGAGATGAGATGAGAGATGAGATGAGAGATGAGATGAGAGATGAGATGAGAGATGAGATGAGAGATGAGATGAGAGATGAGATGAGAGATGAGATGAGAGATGAGATGAGAGATGAGATGAGAGATGAGATGAGAGATGAGATGAGAGATGAGATGAGAGATGAGCTGATAGATGAGATGATAGATGAGATGAGAGATGAGATGAGAGATGAGATGAGAGATGAGATGAGAGATGAGATGAGAGATGAGATGAGAGATGAGATGAGAGATGAGATGAGAGATGAGATGAGAGATGAGATGAGAGATGAAGTGTGAGATTAGACGAGAGATGAGAAACAGTGGTTCTCAAGCTGGGGTTACGGGTCATGCTGCTTTCGCAGGAACCTAAAGAGTGAGGAGAAAGAGTGAATATTTGTTGGATTATGCATCTCAAGGGGTATGCATTACAATGCTCTGGGGTTTTCAAACTGGAGTTACGGGCCATGCGAATTCCTCAAGAATCCTAAAGGCTTGAGCTTGAGCTTGATTGACCGCCCGCAGTTGCTACTCCAGTATCGCCAGATCAGCTACACTCACACAAGAAACCAATGAGATAGCTGCTTGGGACTAACAGGTATCTTCAGTGTGTAAGCGTTGGTGGTCTTGTATTTTTAGGTGACAATGGCGCCTGCTGCGTCAGGTTGCAGGTCAATGGGGAAGGGGAGGGAAGTGATGATTGCAATCGCTTGCCCACATCAGACCGTTGAATCCTCTGCGCCTGCACAAGGTCATGCGGATGTTGGTGTGTTGGTGGGAAATGTTTATTTTTGGCACATATGAATCAGAAGCGGTAGTCACTAGACCACCAAGCTCGATCCTCAAGAATCCCAAAGGCGATGAGAAAGTGAAATCGGCTTTTCAAATTATGCATCTCAAGCAGCATTATACAATAGGGTTCCGGGTCATTTTGCCGAATGCCGTTTGGTCGAACTCCATTTGGACGAAAAGGTCATTTGGCCGAATGCCGTTTGGCGGAAAAATGAATGATGAAATAAAGTGACCATGGCATTGGTATATCTCAAAAGAACAGTTCATGATTCAAAGAAGGAAAAAACTTTGATTAAATATCGGTACAGTCGAACCTCCATGAGTCGATGTTCCTTGACTCGATATCGACTCATGGAGGTAAATTTTTCCATGCTGAAAAATAATTTCTGGGTTACTATGATGGCCCCCTAAAAAGCTTCCCAAAGGATTTTTGTTCCACTACTCGATATTTCCTTGAGTCGATGGTCCCTTCAATATCGACTCATGGAGGTTTTACTGTAGTTTCAACGCCAACTAGTCAATGAGAATCAAAACTAGAAAGAATAGCCTATGATTGAAAGAAGGAAATACTTCTGCTGGTCATATTGGCAGTTAGAATGTCAAAAACTTCCTCTGGATTCTTTTGATCATGATTCGGCCAAACGGCATTCGAAAAAAAGACCCTATCGGCCAGATGGCATTCGGCCAAACGACATTCGGCCAAATGAACTTAAACTTAAACTTTGCTCTTCTTCCTAGCATTTTCGGTTCTTGAGATATTCACATGGGCCGTGACCATAGATTAGAAATAACTGATGTTTCAACATATCTATATTAGGGATACTGATCCTTTGAATGATCAATCCGTAAAACATTGGCTTTTCTTCCTAGTTCTTTCGGATCTTGAGATATTCACGTGGCCCGTGATCATAGATTGGAAACCACTAATTTTCAACATATCAATATTAGAGATACTGATCCTTACGATGACCAATCCGTAAAATATTTGCTCTTCTGCCTAGCACTTTCGGTTCTTGAAATTTTCACGTGGCCCGTGAGCATAGATTCTTCTTCTTCTTCTTCTTTGTGGCTCTACGTTCCCACTGGGACTTGGCCTGCCTCGCTTCAACTTAGTGTTCTTTAAGCACTTCCACAGTTATTAATTGAAGGGCTTTCTTTGCTTGCCATTGCATGAATTTGTATATTGTGAGGCAAGTACAATGATACACTGAGCATAGATTGGAAACCACTAATTTTCAACACATCAATATCTGAGATACTGATCCTTAAGATGATCAATCCGTAAAACATTGATTTTTCTTCCTAGCACTTTCGGATCTTGAGATATTCACGTGGCCCGTGATCATAGATTGGAAACCACTGATTTTTCAACATATCTACATTAGGTATACAGGTCGGACTCGATTATCCGGGGGATCGATTAACCGGGGGCCCGATTATCCGGGGCTCGATTATCCGGGAAAAATGGCTCGATTATCCGGGGAGAAGTTTGTTTTTGCTTTGTTTACAAATGTTTAGATTACAATATGTCAACAAATGTGATAAACATCAAATACAACACCTGTAAGTAGGATTTAGCCTATTTAAAAATTGTTTTTATTTTTTCACATTTTTCAGCTAAAATTTCATTTTCAAAAATCATGGTTGTAATAATACTAGACGTTGAGTTTAGGCACTACAACGTTATATATGTTAGCTTCTATGTTTAACGAACAGTTTTTGATTGAAGAACATCAAAAATAAAAGAAAAGAAGCATGGCTCGATTATCCGGGTGATTCAATTATCCGGGGTGAAATAATTTTGGAGTCACCCGGATAATCGAGTCCGACCTGTACTGATCCTTGAGATGATCAATCCGAAAAACATTTGCTCTTCTTCCTAGCACTTTCGGTTCTTGAGATATTCACGTGGCCCGTGATCATAGATTGGAAACCACTAATTTTCAACATATCAATATTAGAGATACTGATCCTTAAGATGGCCAATCCGTAAAACATTTGCTCTTCTTCCTAGCACTTTTGGTTCTTGAGATATTCACGTGGCCCGTGAGCATAGATTGGAAACCACTGATTTTCCAACATATCTATAACAGAGATACTGATCCTTGAGATGATCAATCCGAAAAACATTTGCTCTTCTTCCTATCACTTTAGGTTCTTGAGATATTCACGTGGCCCGTGAGCATAGATTGGAAACCACTGATTTTCCAACATGTCTGTATCAGAGATACTGATCCTTGGGATGATCAATCCGAAAAACATTTGCTCTTCTTCCTAGCACTTTCGGTTCTTGAGATATTCACGTGGCCCGTGAGCATAGATTGGAAACCACTGATTTTCCAACATATCTATAACAGAGATACTGATCCTTGAGATGATCAATCCGAAAAACATTTGCTCTTCTTCCTATCACTTTCGGTTCTTGAGATATTCACGTGGCCCGTGAGCATAGATTGGAAACCACTGATTTTTCAACATATCTATATCAGAGATACTGATCCTTGAGATGATCAATCCAAAAAACATTTGCTCTTCTTCCTAGCACTTTCGGTTCTTGAGATATTCTCGTGGCCCGTGAGCATAGATTGGAAACTACTGATTAACATATCTATATCAGAGATACTGATCCTTGAGATGATCAATCCGAAAAACATTTGCTCTTCTTCCTAGCACTTTCGGTTCTTGAGATATTCACGTGGCCCGTGAGCATAGATTGGAAACCACTGATTTTCCAACATATCTATTACAGAGATACTGATCCTTGAGATGATCAATCCGAAAAACATTTGCTCTTCTTCCTATCACTTTCGGTTCTTGAGATATTCACGTGGCCCGTGAGCATAGATTGGAAACCACTGATTTTTCAACATATCTATATCAGAGATACTGATCCTTGAGATGATCAATCCGTAAAACATTTGCTCTTCTTCCTAGCACTTTCGGTTCATGAGATATTCACGTGGCCCGTGAGCATAGATTGGAAACCACTGATTTTCCAACATATCTATAACAGAGATACTGATCCTTGAGATGATCAATCCGAAAAACATTTGCTCTTCTTCCTATCACTTTCGGTTCTTGAGATATTCACGTGGCCCGTGAGCATAGATTGGAAACCACTGATTTTTCAACATATCTATATCAGAGATACTGATCCTTGAGATGATCAATCCGAAAAACATTTGCTCTTCTTCCTAGCACTTTCGGTTCTTGAGATATTCTCGTGGCCCGTGAGCATAGATTGGAAACTACTGATTTTTCAACATATCTATATCAGAGATACTGATCCTTGAGATGATCAATCCGAAAAACATTTGCTCTTCTTCCTAGCACTTTCGGTTCTTGAGATATTCACGTGGCCCGTGAGCATAGATTGGAAACCACTGATTTTTCAACATATCTATATCTTTTTTTTTTTTTTTGATTTTCGTTACGACTGTTGGTGTTTGAACCGGCAGAGGGGGTGTTTTCGGCCTTGGCAGTCTCTAAACGTTTGCAAAAACGATTATTGCATTTTAACCCGACGGTTTCGGTTATTTATTTAACCTTTTTCAAGGATTAGATGCACGTTTTCTTGTTAGATTTCTGGAAACGTTCAATATACGGAGTCATGGTGTAATGGCGTCCGCTATGGTGCTCTTGTGTCGATCCGTTTGTACCTCACTGTATTTTCAGTGGAGCTTTCTTGACGGCTTTATCGACTTTGATCGCCTACGATTTTCTTCGACTCGTAGGCGATCAAAGTCGATAAAGCCGTCAAGAAAGCTCCACTGAAAATACAGTGAGGTACAAACGGATCGACACAAGAGCACCATAGCGGACGCCATTACACCATGACTCCGTATATTGAACGTTTCCAGAAATCTAACAAGAAAACGTGCATCTAATCCTTGAAAAAGGTTAAATAAATAACCGAAACCGTCGGGTTAAAATGCAATAATCGTTTTTGCAAACGTTTAGAGACTGCCAAGGCCGAAAACACCCCCTCTGCCGGTCCATATCTATATCAGAGATACTGAGCCTTGAGATGATCAATCCGAAAAACATTTGCTCTTCTTCCTAGCACTTTCGGTTCATGAGATATTCACGTGGCCCGTGAGCATAGATTGGAAACCACTGATTTTCCAACATATCTATAACAGAGATACTGATCCTTGAGATGATCAATCCGAAAAACATTTGCTCTTCTTCCTAGCACTTTCGGTTCTTGAGATATTCACGTGGCCCGTGAGCATAGATTGGAAACCACTGATTTTTCAACATATCTATATCAGAGATACTGAGCCTTGAGATGATCAATCCGAAAAACATTTGCTCTTCTTCCTAGCACTTTCGGTTCATGAGATATTCACGTGGCCCGTGAGCATAGATTGGAAACCACTGATTTTCCAACATATCAATAACAGAGATACTGATCCTTGAGATGATCAATCCGAAAAACATTTGCTCTTCTTCCTATCACTTTCGGTTCTTGAGATATTCACGTGGCCCGTGAGCATAGATTGGAAACCACTGATTTTTCAACATATCTATATCAGAGATACTGATCCTTGAGATGATCAATCCGAAAAACATTTGCTCTTCTTCCTAGCACTTTCGGTTCTTGAGATATTCTCGTGGCCCGTGAGCATAGATTGGAAACTACTGATTTTTCAACATATCTATATCAGAGATACTGATCCTTGAGATGATCAATCCGAAAAACATTTGCTCTTCTTCCTAGCACTTTCGGTTCTTGAGATATTCACGTGGCCCGTGAGCATAGATTGGAAACCACTGATTTTTCAACATATCTATTACAGAGATACTGAGCCTTGAGATGATCAATCCGAAAAACATTTGCTCTTCTTCCTAGCACTTTCGGTTCTTGAGATATTCACGTGGCCCGTGACCATAGGTTGGAAACCACTGATTGTTGCAATACAACTACATTGTGGTAAGTACATACTCCCTGAAGTGCAGAATTCGGAAAACCTTTTCACCTTATCTTCACATCTCTGATTCTTGAGAAATTCGCTTGGCCCATGACCGTAGTTTGGGAACCACTGAACTTAGCAAAAATGCTAAATTATTAATTGTAATTGAATAACTTATAACCTTTTAATAGGTTAGGAACTTTGTGATTTCGATCTTCATAAACTAATTATAAAACTGAAAAAAAAACACTGCCCCGATTTACGCACTAATTCCCAAATAGCGCTCCCCCGATTTACGCACTAATTCCCAAATAGCGCTCCCCCCAAGTTACGCTCCCCCAATTTACGCTCCCCCCGTTTTGAGCGTAAATTGGGGTTTTAGTGTATCTCTATACATCGCGCGACAACGCATTGTTTCACTGTACACCCGAGCAAGAAACTGGTGTTAAGTTACTGTACAGCAGTGGAACCAAAAAAAGGGGAGAATCGAGTGAACAAGTAAATCGGCCTCATGGCCGACCCTACCCCTTCTCCCCTCGGGGGGAATGTAGGTGATCCACTTGTACAAGCATGTGGAAGGGTACCAAATTGGTTCCGCAGTGGTGACGACATGGGTCAGAACCTGATCCTGGTGATGCGGGTGAAGCAGAAGCCAAATGATCAAGCCTCGACAAGCAGCGAAAATAGTGAATGTAAGCTACCGAATTCATTCCTTGTTGGCAGAGCAGTCGAACTGGCCATCGGTTTGAAGGAAGCAAGAGCGGTACATGCGATCCGTGAAGGACAGGGTGCACGTTGCCTGTTAAGAACGAACTCCCTATCGACGTATCAGAAATTGCAAAACATCAAAACACTACCTGACGGGACTAACGTCGAAGTTTTTCCTCATGCTACACTCAATACAATCCAGGGCATTGCTTATCATACTGACACTTTTGAGGTAGACGAAGAAACAACGCTCGCCTACCTGACTTCTCAAGGCGTCAAGCATGTCAGAAGAATTAAGAAGCGGACAAGTAATGGTTTCCGAAACACTCCGCTTACTGTACTTACGTTCCACGGAACAGAACTACCAGAATACGTATATTTTGGCTTGGAGAAAGTTGAGCTTCGACAATACTATCCAACTCCAATGGTTTGCTTTAACCCTTTCCTTCCCACGACTTTGAACGACTATTTCCATGCCAAGAAAGCATTTCCGAAGAAAGTGCTCAAACAAAAGTTATTGCAAATTGGCCAAATTTTTCGAAATCAAAGAAAAAAATTTTCGTTGCAGATCATTAGGATTTTGATTGTTTATCAATAGTTTCACTGTTGAAACAAGTAGTTTCGAGTTGCGTTTACCTTATGAGATTACAAACATATTCTAAAAACTATTGCATCATATTCATCTGATTCCGTTTGTCTCGACTTCGTCGAAAATCGATGGTGCTCTAGAGCAACCATGGGAAGTAGAGGGTTAACTGCGGAAACTTCATGCATACGAAGAAAACCTGCACACAAGAGAAAATATGCTTGAATTGCTCACAGGTTCATGATATGGTGGAAGGGGTTCCATGCCCGAATGCACCATACTGTAAGAGCTGCCATGGCCCTCATTCGTGCGTATCTAAGGATTGCCCTGTGTACGCAGAAGAGGAGAAAATAATCAAACTTCGAATTGACCAAGGAATCACATTTGGAGAAGCTCGCAAGCAAATCAAGGAGCAAAAGGCCCAAACCCAAACATACGCTAGCTGTGTACAAAACCGAATGTCCGCAGAAGAATCAGCAAAGGACGATATTATACAAGCCCTTAGAACCGAGCTTCAAACCGTCAGAGCTGAGTTCAACCAGCTGAAAGAACTATACAAGAAGTCGCTCCACCAACAACAGGACCACCAACAACAATGCTTACTGCGAAAGGAGGCACACCAACAGCAAAAGCAGACCACTCCCGAAATCAAAGAACCGCCAGCATCCAGCCAACCAAAAGTAAAAAATGCTAACTCTTCAGCAACGTCTCACATCTCTCGGAAAGATCAACCCTCCAAATCTCCTCCCAAAGAGAAAAGGAATAAAAACGCCCAAGCAAACAAAATAAATGATCAACCAGCCACCAACATTTGGACAAACAGAATTCGGAGCCGCAGTAATAAACGAGCGTGCCATGCCTCTCCTACGGAGTCAGATCCCGGTCTAAGAGGGGCAAAAACTTTTGTGGCACAGGCTCCCAGCATTGATGAATCCCAAATGCAACTTTAACAATGGATCAAAGCCCAACCAGAAATAACACAGCCAATAACGATGACGAACCCGCCACGCACAAGGCTATGGAAACGGAAACTCAAAAAGACCCTCTCGCTATGGATATAACCGACCACCGCTCAACAATGGATTATGATTACGGATCTCAAGCAAACAATATAGCCAGCGAAATATCAAATGTTGCCCATGATGAAAACAACACACGTCAAAGGACACCCGAAAAGCATACACAATCCCAACGCTCACGTCTGCCGCTGCTCCTGAGAGCATCACATTCTACGGACATCGTGTGTAGTGGAAATACGAGATCGCCAGACATCAGCGCTAACAACAGGTCGCGTAGACCAAGGCATACCATGTTGACCCCTCCGCGGAACGTCTCAAGGGAACCTAGCCCTGATTATCTCCGTGAGGTGGTCAATGTGGCTTGCCTAAACATTCAGGCAAGTACAAACGTTAGCTATCAAGCGCAGCCATGCTGTTCAAATCACTCTACGATTCCAGTCGAAATCCGCTCTCCGGCACACTGGCAACCCGCCAGTGGGGTCCCTCCATCTGCCGACCAACATCCACGTTACGACGTGACAGCCGAAGTCCATTCCCCCGTCTACTGGCCAACCGCCAGTGGAAACCCTTCGTCAGCGAAGTATTCCGCCGCACACTACCAAGGCTCTCATCAGGAACCACAGTCTAGTCATCCAGACGTTTCTTACTCGAGATCTGAAGCGATAGACGAAGCACCCACCATCAACAGGTCGCGTAGACCATGGCCAACCATGTTGACCCCTCTGCGGAACGTCTCAAGGGAACCTAGCCCTGATTATCTCCGTGAGGTGGTCAATGTGGCTTGCCTAAACATTCAGGCAAGTACAAACGTCAGCTATCAAGCGCAGCCATGCTGTTCAAATCAATCTACGATTCCAGTCGAAATCCGCTCTCCGGCACACTGGCAATCTGCCAGTGGGATCCCTCCATCTGTCAACCAACATCCACGTTACGACGTGACAGCCGAAGTCCATTCCCCCGTCTACTGGCCAACCACTAGTGAAAATCCTCCGTCATCAAAATATACCGCCGCATACTACCAAGGTCCACATCAGGAACCACAGTCTAGTCATCCAAACGTTTCTTACTCGAGATCTGAAGCGATAGACGAAGCATCCACCATCAACAGGTCGCGTAGACCATGGCCTACCATGTTGACCCCTCTGCGGAACGTCTCAAGGGAACCTAGCCCTGATTATCTCCGTGAGGGTGTCAATGTGGCTTGCCTAAACACTCAGGCAAGTACAAACGTCAGCTATCAAGCGCAGCCATGCTGTTCAAATCACTCTACGATTCCAGTCGACATCCGTTCTCCGGCACACTGGCAAGCCGCCAGTGGTATCCTTCCATCTGTCGACCAACATCCACGTAACGACGCGATAACTGGAGTCCATTCCCCCGTCTACTGGCCACCCGCCAGGGAGAATCCGTCAGCGAAGTACCCCGCTGCCTTCTACCAAGGCCCACATCAGGATCCAAACGTCGCAAACCCGAGATCCGGAGCGATAGACGAAGCACTCGCCATCAACAGGTCGCGTAGACCAAGGCCTACCATGTTGACCCCTCTGCGGAACGTCTCAAGGGATCCTTGCCCTGATTATCTCCGTGAGGGTGTCAATGTGGCTTGCCTAAACACTCAGGCAAGTACCAGCTTCAATTACCAACCGAGCTCTTGCTGTCCGTTCAAATCAACGTTCTCAGATGGATCCATCCCCACCGAGACCGCCAGCAGTGTTGGACGCTGCCCATCACACCAGCAAAACTATCCTGGAGCGCTCACTAATCGCGAGGTCCAACAACCAAGCAACGTCAACCAACCGATGCCATCCATTGTCCAATTTCAGTCAACAAACACCAACACTGACTGTCACCCAGGTTCGATTAACACGACAAACCAACAGTCTCAGGTAAGCAATATCGCACCGACGCCTGACACAACTGTCCCGGCGGTGCCGCTGTACAACAACCATAGAAACTTGTCCTCGACTAGCCTAGCGAGTTCGATGTCATCCGCCAACGAGCCTCGACATACCAGAATAGCAGTGCAATGGAACATAAATGGGCTCTATAATAATCTAACAGATTTACAAGTCCTAACCGAAGACAATCCTCCACTCGTTCTTGCCTTGCAAGAGCTTCACCGCTACACACCCTCTGGATTGAATAACCTCCTCAGAGGGCAATACAGCTGGGTCACAAAAAATGGACCAACCAGATATCAGAACGTAGCTCTGGCGATCCATCGCTCAACAACATTCGACATTGTTGATCTCAATACCACGTTGACAGCTGTTGCGGCTACAGTGAACGTTCCATTTCGGCTTACTGTAATCTCGATTTACCTTCAGCATGCGGGTATCACGAATCTGGAGAGCTTACTGACGGAGCTTATCGACCAACTAGAAGGCCCTTTCCTAATTATGGGAGACATGAATGGACATCACTACGCATGGGGATCCCGAAAAACAGACGGCCGAGGCATAGCAGTACTGCGCGTAGCTGAAGAAAAGAACCTGATAGTAATGAATGATGGAACGCTTACTTTCCTCAGAGGAGATCAACAATCAGCTATCGACGTGACAATGGCCTCCAGTTCCATTCTTGGGAAATTAAGATGGAAAATCCAAGACGATTCAATGGGTAGTGACCACTGTCCTATTGAAATCTATGGGACCGACGCACCGATAGAGGCAAAACGACGACCGCGTTGGAAATACGACGAAGCTAATTGGGACGGTTTTGAAGAAACAGTTCTGTCTCGCATTGTTCCGGATAGGCAATATAGCATTGAAGACTTGACGGACATCATTCTACAAGCAGCAAAATCGAACATACCTCGTACGAATCAAACTCCAGGGAAAAAATCTACTCACTGGTGGAATGCTGAAACAAAAGCCGCAGTGAAAGCTAGACGAAAGGCGCTAAGGACATTCAAACGCCTCCCGGCCGATCACCCGGATAAGCAGATAGCTGTGGAGAACCTGAGGAAGAAACGAAGTGAATGCCGGAAAGTCGTGAATGAGGCAAAAAACAAATCATGGGAGGAGTTCATCGACGGAATAAATGCCACGCATACGACAACCGAAATATGGCGAAGGGTGAATGCGCTAAGCGGAAAACGTCGAGCTTGTGGAATGTCTATTCGGAGTGAAGGAGAAACTACCCGTGATCCAGCCAAAGTGGCCAATATCTTGGCCAAATATTTTGAGAGAATATCATCAACGGCTGCATATAGCGACTCTTTCATTGCTAAAAATCCAATAACAGCGCTTTCGAGTATTGGAATCCCAAACGACCCAGGAGGGACAAAATACAATGAACCATTCAGCCTACAGGAGTTGTACTACGCTTTAGATGCTAGTATTGGCAAGTCATCCGGATTAGATGAGGTGGGGTATCCAATGATAAGAAGATTACCCTATAGAGCCAAAATCGCATTATTGGATGCCATCAATCAGGTTTGGTCTTCAGGAATTATCCCAGAAAGCTGGAAACGGAGCTTAGTGGTTCCAATTCCTAAGAATGGCGCCGCCTCAGCAGATCCCCAGAACTATCGTCCCATTTCCCTCACAAGCTGCGTCAGCAAAATAATGGAACGGATGGTGAATCGACGTCTCACAACCTATTTAACGGAAAATCAAAGTCTGGACTCCCGCCAATTCGCCTTTCAACGCGGAAGAGGTACTGGCACGTACCATGCAGTGTTGGGACAAGTCCTAGATGATGCTCTCAGAGCGAATCTTCATGTAGACCTTGCGGCTCTGGATTTATCCAAGGCCTACAACAGAGTTTGGTCTCCAGGCGTGCTACAACAACTCATCAAGTGGGGAATCACTGGAAATATGGCAAAATTCATAAAAGGTTTTCTTTCTAACAGAACTTTCCAAGTCATTGTCGGAAACGACAAATCGAATGTTATGGAAGAACAGACGGGAGTACCTCAAGGTTCGGTGTTAGCCGTATCCCTCTTCTTGGTTGCCATGAATGGGGTGTTTGATCGACTTCCAAAAGGGATTCATATCTTTGTTTATGCTGATGACATCCTCCTGTTGGCAGTTGGCGCTAATCCGAGAGCCTTAAGGAGAAAACTGTTGGCTGGAGTTCGTGCCGTGGCAAACTGGGCGGATCTTGCTGGTTTCTGCATGGCACCGGGAAAAAGCGCAATATCTCACTGCTGTAATCACCGACATCATCCCTGGAGGATGCCTCTATCCGTTAGGGGCTTAGAGATACCGTACAAAAAAGTCCTGCGAGTACTCGGCGTAAATATAGACAGGAAACTTACTTTCTCGGATCACTTCACTAGCATCAAAAAGGAAACCGAAAATCGGATGCGTCTTATCCGAGCAATCAGCGGTCGACATCAATCATCGAATAGGAAAACAATTATGCAAGTATCTAATGCTCTAATAACGACTCGCTTGCTTTACGGATCCGAACTTACTTGTCGATCCGCCGAAGTTCTCATCAGTACCCTAGCGCCAATTTACAATCGCTCTATCAGATTCGCATCTGGTCTACTTCCAAGTTCTCCAACCTTGGCTACATGCTCCGAAGCCGGGGTACTCCCGTTTGAGTTTGTAGCGACAAAATCGATAGCGGAAAAGACAGTCAGCTTTCTGGAAAAAACATACGGTGGCAGTGAGGAGATCTACCTCCTGAGAGAGGCGAAGAACCTCCTACAGATATATGCCAACGGAACACTCCCTCCGATAGCCGAACTCCATCGGGTGGGAGATAGAAGTTGGGACTCCATCGGTCCGAGAATAGATTGGGAAATGAAAGCGCATGTAAAAGCTGGAGACCCGTCATCCAAGGTTCTATCATACTTTAACGCCCTGTCAAACAGAAAGTACAAGGACCACACTCGGATTTACACGGACGGTTCTCGTGCAAATGGTGAAGTTGGAATTGGAATATACAGCCCATACTCGACGATTGCATCCAGGTTGCCGGATTGGTGCTCTATCTTTTCCGCAGAAGCAGCAGCAATTCGTTTGGCACTCAGAAATGTACGGGACGAAGCAGTAGTAATTTTCTCGGATTCAGCAAGCGTTTTATCAGCATTAGAGGCGGGTAAGTCCAAACACCCTTGGATACAAGAGATCGAGAAAGTAATGCCAACAACTGCAACACTATGCTGGGTACCGGGGCACTGTGGGGTGCGTGGGAACATAGAGGCCGACCGTCTCGCGGCAGCAGGAAGAACTATGGTGCAACGAATCATTCCTAGTCCCGGAGCAGACATCAAGAAGAAAGTAAAGAACGACCTTAAAACAGCGTGGGAGAATCGATGGTTCAGGGAGCGCAACCTTTTTCTACGGAAAATCAAGGATTCAACGGAAACGTGGAAAGACAGACCTAATCAAAAAGAGCAACGAATTCTCTCCCGCCTACGAGTGGGTCATACTCGATTAACCCATCCTCATTATTTCTCCAGCGAACAACAACCACGGTGCGAAGCATGTTCAGTTCATCTAACTGTCGAACACATCTTGGCTCATTGTCCTCGGTATCAACAGCAACGAAACTCGCTCCAATTGAAGCACTCTATCCGCGATATACTAAGTAACGACCCAAACGAAGAAAACAAGCTAATACTATTTCTGGAACATGTTGGATTGTACAACAAAATATGAAACAATACCACTAACATATTTAGAGGCGAACCAACTGTGAAGTTGAAAACCTCTTTAATAAAGATAATAATAATAATAATAATAATGAACAAAGGGTAGAGAAGGCATAAGGTACTACATTGCAATTCGAAACAGCAACCATATTACTTGAAAGGTAGCCTATGGATTAAAGAAAGAATTGAAATATTGCCATTTTATATTCCAACCATTACTATGACAAAAGAATGTCGTACAACAGGCTATGAATCAAAGAAGGATAAATCTCTGGCTGATATATCAACAAACAAAACGAAATCGGATATAGTAATAAAGTATAATATGGAGGAACTGCTCATCTATCCAACCCTTCAGCCCATCGTATACAGCAAGAGCGTGGTGCAGTTTAAGAAGCACACATGCGTGTGTTCTGAAGGGTTAAGAAGATCTTTCAAGGAAATTTCTTTGGAAATATTGAAAGACCAATTAAAATAATCTCTGGGACAATAAAGCTTGACAGAATGACGAATTTTTCAAGATTTAAAATATAATAAACAAATGTATTATTCGTAGGTACGCTAATTATTTTCTAGCATTACTAGAAAGAATATTATTCAAAATAATATAGAAAACTATTGAAAAAAAGTATTAGTAATCATGCCAATAACTGTAAAAACAAGGTTCTCGAGAGAACAGCCATCGTTGAAAAGAGGTATAAGTTCTTCAAAACACTTATATCAGATAAACACCAACTATTATAATAAGCCCAGATTAGAGGTTCGATTCCGATAAAAAAAATGTCGACTTCCTGGATATAGTGTGGTATTATGCTTATTATGCAATATACAAATACAATACAATAAAAAGCAAAAACCCCTACTTTTAATAATTGTGGAAGTGCTAAAAGAACTCTAAGTTGAAGAGATGCAGGTCAAGTTGCAGTGAGAACATAAAGCAGGAAAAAAGATGGTCGCATCGGCATTGTTTCTCTTCTTTATGTTGTCAATTCAATATTCGTCCTTCTGTCCTTTCAACCGTTTGTACTATTTTTTTTTGTTTCGACCTTTTATCCATTCAACCTTTTGTCCATTCAACCTTTTTCCCATTCGACCTTTAGTCCATTCGTCCTTCTGTCCTTTCGACCTTTTGTCCTAGTTATTTTATATATTTCGACCGTTCGACCTTTTGACCTTCGACCTTTTGATCTTTGTCCTTTTGTCATACAACCCCCAGAGAGCATATTTTACTATTTTTTTTATTCATTCGACCTTTTGTCCATTCAGCCTTTTGTCCATTCGTCCATTTGTCAATTTGTCCATTCGACCTTTTGTTCATTCTGCCTTCTATCCATTCGACCTTTTGTCTTTAGACGTTCTGTACTTTGACCTTTTCTCCTAGAGCCCATCCGTTCAGGCACAACCCAAAAAACATTCATAAAACATCACACGAAAGAGCTGTTACACGCCATGTTTGGCGTTACTACATACATGTCTCTTGCCAAAAGATCCCCGGGCACCACGAAACGTTCGAATTTTTTCTAGCATAGCTTCCGCTATCAATGATCTATCCGAGTTTCAGCCAGCAGAATACACTATGGGGTCAAAACATATTTTTTAACTTTACTCAAAACCAGGTTTCGTATAGAACCTAAATGGTTGATGATGCGGTAAGTGTTATGATCAACATGATATGCTTTGTAGTCGATTCCCGGTGATCATATTGTAACACAAATAATTTTTTCACTTCAACATAGAGTTCTTAACAAAATTTTCAATCGAATGTTATATAAAATGGTGTTGTTTGGTTAAAATGTCACTGGGCTGAAAGGGTTTGATTTTCCGCGTTTATATATGACACTAGCTTACTATTTGTAAGTTTTTTGTTCAGCTCGTAAGGTTTATACTTTATCGAAAATGTTAATGCTTTTTTATGTTACCCCAGAATAATAAGTCTCCGTGCATAAATAATTAAGATATATGTCTGTTTTAAATTCGAATTTTGGTCATATTGACTCTAGTATACTAATAGAGTTAACGACTGAACGCTGCCTTCATTCGAACTGCATGTACGGCTCCGTTAAACTCTAGGACGTGTGAGCTTGGACGGCTCAAGTGAATAACACAAAAATGCAATGAAATCGTTTTATCATCGCCAGCTCACATATAAATAAAAGAACACATTTTAACAGATGCTTTTACCCTGACTACAATGATATGCATACCAAGTCCAGGCACGGACGGTATTATTTTGTACTAAGTATTGTATCATACTCTATGTTCAAGGCACTTAAAACATATGTTGCGCAAGTTTGCGCAAGATGATAACAACAATAAAGCATTTAATTTGGAAAATATTAAAAACTCATCGGATTTGTTAAAGAATTTTCAGCAAGACCCGAAATTTTGATAAATATTTTTTTACCTGCCCCCTCAAAATGCGAAATCCAGCGAAAAATTTATGAAGGGAGGGGGAGACAAAAAGGCAAAATAAAATTTGTATCAGCATTAGTTAATTGATTAATTCATTACAAACACTTTGAGTTGTTCGGTTGTTGTAGTCTATTCAGTTTCTAGTTTCTTTTTGTGTAGGTTTCCGTAATTGTTTCAGTTATTTGTGTATTCGATTTGATACGTTTAGGGGTTTTATTTCGGCCAGCGACCGTTCGAGAAAGCCCTTGAGATGGGAGTCGTCGAAATGGTCGGACAAACTTTAAAGTGAACCGGTGTTCTCTCGTTCGCAAGAGTGGTGCAAAAGCCACCGAGTTTAAGAATCGCAAATTCGACGAACGGTTACAGACTTCACGAAGAGCTTAACTGAAGACACCTATTTTCTAACAATTTAGTATCATGAGATATGGGAAATATGAGTTTTAAATGGACCACAGATGTTCAAAATGAACCATCCAACCTTGCTCATACTTGAACAATGTTTAAACAACTATCTTATCCATTAACCCTGCAGTAGTCGCATTGTGTTATGTACAACACGTAGAGAAACGTTTGTTGTATACAGGCTAAGAGTCTAAATTTGTGATTTACAAAAAAAGGACAAAACTAACTAACTAAACAACTTGATTATTTTGTTTATTCCCTGTTTGTACATATTTCAAGCAGCTATGAACCGCAGGTCTTGTCACACACTTCACTATACCTACCGCGAAATTCCCTAAAGCTCCGTAATCATGGCCCCACGTGAAAAACGTACTAGCACAACTCCCCATCAGAAAATCAAGTGTCAACAAGTGGGAGAGAGAACCTCTAAGTTGCGACGCTTCACCTTTGGAAGCCATTCTTCACTCACACCTACTGTTCTCGTCACCACATGCGCTGGAGCTCCGTTTAACTAACGGTAGTTATCTAGTCTGGACCAGACGGATTCCGGTTTTCGTGTGCCACATCCGACGGCGACGACGGCGTCAGTGTAGTAAGTCTAAAAGAAGGATAGGTACGTGAGTGGGAAGCTCGTGGCGGTTGACATACCTGCAGACGACGACCGTTGACGATGACGTCGACAACGGTGCCGCATGGGTGACAAGCGTGTTATTTAATTTATTAAAATTTTAATCCCGCCGGCTCGGCTGGCAGACTGTCTGACAACACAGCAAGGAGCTCAGCAGAGCTGTTGCGTCCCCTTGACTTCGAGTGGCTTGAAAGTTTCAAGGATCTTAAATCAGCAGCAGTTTGTTCTAGTTGGGGTGCCATGTGGAAAGGGAGCAGTGTGTCAGAATTTTGCATGAGATTAAGTGTTTTAAGGGTTTTTAAGTATTGTGCTGTTCTGCTTTTAACTCGTTAGAACCAAGAACGGTGCGACGTGGGTGTCATGATTAGTCTGGTTAGGACTGAACAGGTAGCCAGGTACAGGTGTCTTTTTATTGTTATCTAGGGTAAGTCATAATGCAAATGGTATGTTTGCTTATATTAAATTTCATTACGTTGTCTATATCTATAAACTATATGTACAGTTCCAATACAGTTTGCCAATAAATTCTTTCTGTAACTCATCCAGAATGGTCGTCTGAAATTTCTCCAGGTCCAGGTGGGACCGCGCATAACTCGCGAACGGAACGTCCAATTTGGGTCGTTGTTGTTTTGTTATGCTAGTTTTCTTCCAAGGAAAATTTTTGAAGCAGAAAATATTAGGAAATTGAAAGTTTTTAAACAAAAAAAAACTAATGTTGCAGGTCTTTTTAACGGCAACTTGGACTTGGAACGTTGTGACGAATGGAACAGCAACTGTTGAGAATTCCGGCTGCTTAACTGCTAGTAAAATATGTTCTATAAATATCTCATAATTATGAGTTTTGTTTAGTCTAGTCTAGTCTAGTCTACACATACAAAGCCATTCATTAAAGAATTCTGGAAAATTATAAATTCGACTACAGGTCGGACTCGATTATCCGTGGTCGAGTTCTGGCCTTCCCAAAATAATATCTCGCAAACGGAATGATATAAGAAGTTGAAACTTTGACTGGTCACTTATCAATATTGGTTCGAAAAAATGTCAAAATTTAAGCTTAATAGAGAATACCCTTCCTCACATATATGTTTCAGAAGTTACAGAATCTGACTCCGGACTGTGCTTCTATAATTTTTCTTGTCATTATTAATGTTTGCAGTGCATCGGAAATGCATTACAAGCATTAAGTGGCTAGGCCTTCTGCGCAGTGTCATTGATTTTACAACAAAGTCATTAAGTGGGGACATCTCGCACCAATCGCTCACTTGTATAGAATAAAGTAAAAAATCGGTAGGAGTGACGTAGCTAAGAAAGATAGGGTCACTCCTTGGTTCTCGGATTTTTGGGTTGGAACACAGGTATTTACTCTGTGTCGTGGCCCTTATGCCTAAGCTTAAGCGCCTTTACTCGCTCTCAGAAATAAAACAAAATACAGTTTTCTGGGAGTGTGGAAAATTGTTATATTTTGTGAACGTCGTCACAAGAGATAGGACAGAAAACCCCAAATTAAACCACCTAGTGCTGACAATGTCTTTCTCGTCGAATATGTTCTCACGATCTTTCCATCGACATAAGCCGATATGTTCTTGAATCCTGAGAATACTTTATTTAGACAATCTAGAATTTTATCTAACTTACCTTACCGATCAGGCTAAGGCCGGGGTGGCCTCTGCTGTATATAGTAGCCGTCTCCATTCCACTCGGTCCATGGCTGTTTGTCTCCAGTTCCGCACTTTGCGTAGGGTCGCGTAGTCGGGTTGCTATCCGACATCCTGATGACGTGACCCGTCCACCGTAGCCTCCCGATTTTCGCGGTATGGACGATGGTTGATTCTCTCAGCAGCTGATGCAGCTCGTAGTTCATTCGCCTTCTCCAAGTCCCGTCTTCCATCTGCACTCCGCCGTAGATGGTGCGCAACACCTTCCGTTCGAAAATTCCAAGGGCGCGTTGGTCCTCTGCACGTAGGGTTACTTCGTGTTACGGCGAACTGTATTCGATCGTAGAGTTCGGCGGAGTCCAAAGTAATAACGATTTCCCGCACAATGCGCCTCTGAATTTCTCTGCTGGTGTCGTTGTCAGCGGTCACCAGTAAGCCCAAGTACACGAATTGTTCAACCACCTCGATTTCATCACCGTCAATATAAATTCGGGGTGGCGGGTGCGGTGATTCCTCCCTGGAGCCCTTTGCCATCATGTACTTTGTCTTCGACACATTAATGACTAATCCAATTCGCCTGGCTTCACTCTTTAGTCGGATGTACGTTTCCGCCATCGTCTCAAATTTACGAGCAATAATATCAATATCATCAGCGAAACCAAGCAGCTGAACGGACTTCGTGAAAATCATCAAGATTTTTTTCTAAGCCATCATTGAATTAGGAAACTTATTGATGGCACATGTTTCAACGTTATGTTCAACGTATCGGTAAAGGTTAAAAATATCGGACTTCGACAAAGTTTTTCCTACACAATTTAGTATATATTTTATTATCATAGTTACAAGATTCGTGTAAAATTTTGACACAAAAATGCAAGCATGCGAAATGTTTCATACTAAATCCCATACAAATTGCAGCTTCATTATAGACCGCGAGGGCGCAACTAGTCGTATCAAAATTCTATCCAGTAATTCTAGACGCAAAAGGAGATTGAAAAAAACTGTGTTCGCAGTTGATGCGATATGGATTGGATTTACTTTGTTATTTTGCCTCTTTCGGTGGGACACCCGGAACCGGCTCCGGAGCACTACCGGTTCAGATATGGTCTGAGAATATTTTCCTGCTTTCTGTACATTAGGTTATCGAAAAAGCCACTATTTGATACGTCGCATGCATGGGTTTGGTTCACTTTTATATTTAGCCACTTCCGGCGGGACACCTGGAACCGGTACCCGATCACTACTGGTTCATATATGGTCTGAGACTATCTTCCTACTTACCGTTCATCACGTTTTCCAAAATGCCGCGTTTTGATGTGTCGCAAGTATGGGTTTGTTGCATTTTCATATCTGACCCCTTCCTGAGGACCAGTTCGGACCATTTTCAATAGAAACCAATATGGAATCATATTCCGCGTCGAATGAACCGTCAGTCATTAAAATCGGTTGAGGTTTACTGCCAGAAAGGGATATGAGTTTTTTTTTTGTACACACATATACACATACGCACAGACATCACCTTAATTCGTCGAGCTGAGTAGATTGGTATATGTGACTCGACCCTAAGAATTTGTCCAGGAAATGTTTCATTGCTTTCAAAAATTTCTGTAAAGGGGTGTCCTCTGGATTTCTTAGAGTATCTCAGAATGTCTTTGAAGGGTTTCCCCAAAAATTCAAGATTTCCCTCAAGTGATTTTTGGTATCATTCTTTTGAAGATACTCTCATGAATTCCTCCTGGGCTTCTCTCTTGAATTCTTCCAGGAATTCCATTAGAAAATTCTTCTGCAAGGTAAATCGCATAGCAGATATGATTCAAAACCTATGAACTTGCTTCAATTAGCTAAAACAAATAAACTAGTAAATTGCATTTAATTTCAAGTTGACTTTCTTTACCGTGTATGTGATTCATTTGCAATAAACCACAATCTGCCACTGCTCAAGTCGACTAGATTACGGATACCGCCGTGCAGAAAACCGGGCAGCTTAGTGTTCAGCATCAAACATCAAACTGCAAATTGATTTTCACGCCAGACTGATCCAACTCGTTCGGCACAGAGCTATTCTAGGAAGTCAAAAGCTACTGCTCCAAATTAGTTTCGGAAGACTCACTTCCCTAAGCGGAAAGCGACACCAAGTGTTTTATTTGTCTTGTCCTCCAGAAGCAAAAGCAACCACACTAAAGTTGTCCGTACAAACATCCCTCGCCTCTGGCTGGTTGCTCCCTGTGTCACCACGCACCCCCGGAAGCACTTGAAACTAGACGACGACTATTTTCTCAAGATTTACTCGCCAAGCACTGACTGTGTTCCTTCGACGCTCGAAGCCAGAAGTGCCCCAAGCCTCTCAGCTCAACTAATAGCACTGGCAATAAAATTCCTATTTGTAATTTAATTTGTTGCCCGAGAAAGGAAATAAAACACAAGTTCGGGGTAATGTTTTCCGGTTGCTGTTCCTAATGGGTATCCATCGCCGCCACCACCGGCCCCGCTCGTTTCCTCTCAGCATTGTAGGTAGCTGGAGAGAGTCTTGACTTACCCTTTCTCGGGACTCAATTCTTCACCGACCGCGCACAGAACAACTTAACCCTCAGCCTCCCAAGAGAGGAGACCCGAAAGCGAAACGGTCGAACAGCTTTTGATGAATGTTAGCTTCGGTCGGGTGGTCTGGTTGTGGATGGTATAGCCGTTCCGGGTCAATTCGAACTGCAACCAGACCGCAGCAGCATGCAGGGTCAGACGCATACAGTACAGGGTTCCCATTGCACCCGGAAACTGGAAAAGTCATTCGAGAATGGGAAGAGATTGCTGCCACAAAGCTTCCGTTGGATTTCGAGAAGTGTTTGTTCACTAATTAATTAGACCCTCTTGTGGTTCGAGTAGCTAGAACTAGTTGAACCTAGAGATGGTAGTGGAGAAGTGTGGATTTGTGTTGTACAAAGTGCTGGAGCTTTCTTTTGAAATCCTAGATATCATGAAGAAGTTTTACCACAGATTAGTGATACCCTCGGTGTGCCAGTAGTCAATCGCTCGTGCTCCAATAACCGCTCACGAGTGTAGAAATAAGGCACACTTGTAAAAAATACACTCTGTTTACCATGGATATTCAAAATATGAATGCCGAATTATACTTATACGGAAAGCACCGCACATAATTATGCCAACAAACATCAGCTTTATGACGGTGAGCGGCTATTGGAACACTGACGGTAGTTTCGGTATATTCTCAGGAAAGAGATGAACCAGCCAAGGGCTGAAAGTCTCTCTAATAAAGACAAATCAATCAATCAAATCAGTTTCGGTATAAAATCCTTTATTACCGTATATTCTCTTCAATCCTTCGCTGGGATAGCTTCCTAAGATGTTGAGCTAGGTGCACCACGATGGCGAGGTGTACATACATTTGGCGACCCTGTCTGGGTCATATTGGCCCTAACATCCTGTTAGGGTTAAGAAGAGCGGAGACAGGAGGAGGCAGTTGTGCACGTTGTGCCAGCGTAAGGATCCCCGTTTCCCCTTCGGGTAGCTTGTCGGGTGAGTTCATGGATGGAGCGTGTCTGATTTGGGCCATGAAGGTGCGCAGCAGCTTGACTCCACCATTGACTTTGCGTCCTCGAAGTCGAGCATCAGTAACGGCAAGCAGGCCTTGACTTCGAAAGTCAACAATGGCAGCTAAGCAGGACCATGATAAATTTATGGCGACTGCGGCAGCAGCAGAGCCTATGAAGCTGGATGTTCAAAGTCTATCCAGACGTAGGCCCTCGCATTCGCGGGTATTCCTAAGAGTACCCCGAACACGATTGCTTATGACAGGTAATCGCAGGAGCATGTGGGACAGTCGTCATGTCAGGAGCTAGTAGACGGTGCGATGGAGCAGCAGGGACGAAAGTCCTGGGGCCTGACGCACCAACCCCCTCCCCCCGCTTGGGAGTCAGCCGCGTAGTCGCCGGCTAAGAATAGGACTACTAACCCGTGCTGAGGAATGAGTGATCGAGGGGGTGAAAAAGATGCTCGATCTTTAACGCCTGTGGGGTACCTGGGCACCCCCAGTAAGCTGTCCCTTACCGCGTTAATGCAGGGCTCTGGCGTGGTGGACATTCTTTCCCGTGCAACTCGTGGGATTTAATCATGAAATCAACTAAAAACAGTAATCAAAATTCAGGTGGAAGTAGTGGTGTGATCAACCCCTTCGCAAGAAGCGGGTTGATGAGGTCTCCGACAAGGAGAAGTGCGGAGATAGGCGCTGGGAGTTGCTTACGCAGCTCAAGCGTGGGTGCTCCAGTCCACTTCCCGGCAAGCCAGTCGGTGGAGGTTATGGACGGTGCGTGGTTGTTAAGGGCCGTCAACCGAGAATCCAAAGGACGGTCCGCAATAGAGGTGGCTGAGCAGCAGCTGGGCAAAATCATCGACTTTGCGTCCACTAAGTCGAACATAAGCAAGGACCTGCAACCGGCCTTGCTTCGACTTAGGGTGTCGATCGACGATGCCAAGCAGGAGCACGCGGCACTCGCGTTGCTGACTGCTGCAGCAGCCGAGCCTGCAATTTAGAAAGTGCCGAAGTTCACCCAAACGGAGACCTTCTCCTTCGCAGGAAGTCCGAATAAAGCGGAAGCGACTGCTCGCGACAAACGGGACAAGCAGCCGCAGAAGCGAGCGAGGCAACCGTCAGGCGAGGAGCTGTCTGGTGGTGCCCGAAAGGCCAGGCGAATCATTATCCCGAAAGTCGGTAATAATGCCGGAAGGTCGGACCCCAGCCAGGGTTCCCGGAAAGCTGGGAAGGGTGGGCCTGAAAAGGCTGGCCCGTCCCGGAACGATGGGAACAAGGGGTTGCGACCGCTGGTGGGCCCTCAACAGCCACAGAACAGCGCGATCCAAGGGGAGGACCCCCTTGGACGAAGGTAGAGCGGAAGAGGAAGAAGAAGACGAGTCCGCCGGTAGAAGTACTGGACGCCAAGCCAAGGCGCAGGAGGGTACGTGCCAAGCGCGAGAAAAGCGACGCGCTCGACATCAAGACGCAACAGTCCAAGTACTCGGGCCTCTTGAAGGCCATGAGAAGCGACGCCAAGCTTGAGGGTCTGGGAGCCGATGTACGCAATATTAGACGTACTCGTTCAGGCGAAATGATCCTGGAGCTGAAGCGCGAGAAGGATCACAAGGGCGCCGCCTATAAGAAGCTGGCAGAAGAGGTCCTTGGTGAGGGTGTTGAGGTGAGGGCTCTTACACATGAGGCGACTCTGAAGGTCAAAGAGATCACTGAAGTGGAAGGGCTCGTCACGGCACTGCGGCAACAGTGCAATGTGCAGGTGACCGACGCAGCCGTTAGGCTACGGAAGGGGCCAGCAGGGAAACAGATAGCTTTGGGTCAGCTACCTGTGGCGGACGTTAAAAAGTACGTTAAAGTAGGTAGTATAAAGGTGGGTTGGTGCGTATGTCACCTGACATTCCACAAGCCACCAGAGGTTTGCTTTAGGACACAAATCGTGGGACTGCGAAGGCTCCGACAGGCGCAGAAGGTCATAAAGCCCAAAGCTGCACGAGTCCACCCATCTGTATGATCTGTACCGGGAAATCCGTGAACAACAGACATCCGACGGGTGGTCCAAGGAGCCTGGCCTTCAAGAAAGCCGCAGTGAACAACAAATTACAGTGCAGGTAACGCAGCTGAACCTGAACCACTGTGACGCGGCTCAGCAACTGCTTTGTCAGGCGGTTTCTGAGTGGGAGACGGATATCGCCATCATAGCGGATCCATACCGAGTACCCGCTGGTAACGACAATTGGGTCGTGGATGGTCCATAAAAATGGTGGCGATATGGACGACGGGTAAATACCCCGTCCAGGAGTTGGTGTCTACTACCTATGAAGGCTTCGTGATCGCCAAACTAAACGGGGTCTTCTTCTGTAGCTATTATGTGCCTCTGCGGTGGCCGATCGAGCAGTTCACGCAAACGCTGGACCGCATAACGACTGTGCTAACAGGGCGAAGGCCGGTGGTAATAGCGGGTGACGTTAATGCCTGGGCCGTGGAATGGGAAAGCCATTTCACGAACCAGCGGGGTCAGATCCTGCTAGAAACATTGGCCATCTTAGATGTCGATTTGGCTATGTCGTTACCAGGTTACCAAGAGTACCTATAGTCAAAACGGAGCGAAGTCAATCATTGACGTGACCTTTTGTAGTCCTGGGTTAACAAGTAGTTTGAACTGGAGAGTAGACGATAGCTACACTCACAGCGATCACCTGGCGGTTCGCTACATTATCGACTACAACTGCAGGCAGCGCCAGCGGGTGGGGGAAGAGGCGGCTAGGCCAACGCCAAGCCTTAGCATCCTACTCCGACGAAGGGGTATTTAGGGAGGCGCTCCACTGTGAGTAAAACCTACTCGATCTAGACGGCGACGAACTGGTAGCGGTGCTCTCGCATGCGTACGATGCGACCATGCCTTGGCGAGTCCACCCAAGGCCTGCTTCGAGGGTTTCTGTCAGAGTGCCAATGCGAATCCGTGGGGAGATGCAGAATCGTGATGGCTAAGACGAGAGGTGTAATGGCTCCTACAGAGCAATCTCCAGAGATGTTGGAGGGGATCATCATGAAGGTTATTCCGTGTCAAGATCCTAGTCCTTGGCCTTCTTTCATAGGGCAGCCGGGAACTGGGGTTGGCGATAAAAAGAGGGTTACCGATGAGGAACTTGTGGGAACAGCAAAGTCCCTTAGCGTCGGTAATGTCCCAGGTCCGGACGGAGTTTTCCCTGAAGTTTGAAAGAAGCAGAGCCTGGTTCTATTGCCAAAGGCGGGGAAACCACCCGGAGACCCGTTGGCGTATCAATATGCTCGTCCGACACGGCGGAGAGGGGCTCGAAAAGATCATCCACAATAGAATGCTAACGCACACCCAGTTGAGGCGCCAGCTTAAGAGAAGAGGGATTCGCTACTGTGCGGCAGTGACTCAGGATGTAAGGAACGCGTTCAATAGCGACAGTTGGCCAGCTTTTGCCTGTGCTTCTGTGTCTGGGGATACCCGGGTACGTGTACAAGATTCTCGGAAGTTACTTCCAGAATCAAGGTCTGGTTTACGACATGGAGGTGGGTCGGAAGTGCTTTTTACATAACCTCAGGGGTCCTGTAAGGTCCGGTGTTATGGAATGTCATGTACGACGAGGTGTTGAGGTTAGAAATTCTGGTGGCAATGGAGATCGTCGCCTTTGCTGACGAAATTTCTCTGGGGGTCCACAGTGAACCGATTGAAGAAGTGATATTGACTGCTACCCACTCGATATCCCACGAGATAAACCGTTGGTTTAGCTATCGTTAATAAACCCAATGTAAGCTAAGTTCATAACAGCAAGAATATATTCTGGTTCACATTTTTTCCGGCATCATAATACAGCACAATAGATAAATAATCCTTCACTCTGAACGGGAAACCCCCATTCAGCCTAGTGTTGAATTGACGTGCCAGCTTGAAGTTCATCTTACCCATTCTTCCATATCAACTTGATGCTTCAATAAACGCAAAAACATTCTTCTCCAACCTCCTTCGTGACTTGTCAGACTATATTGGCGACAACAGGCAAGAAATTTATTACAAAGCCTTCAACACCGAGAGCATCTTTCCACTCTGAATGGATGCTGTGGAAATGGAAAACCGACATTCAACATACAAACACACTCACATCATCACACACCCAGACAGTACACCGGTTTCTTCCAAGAGGATGTCGGATGGAAATCAGCCGAATGAATCATTTCCCTCCTTCTCCGTTCTACAACAAAACTCCTCAACAAAACGAGCTTGACTTTTCCCAACCTTCCTAACACGGCTAAGTAAGACAGACAGAGCCCCTCGCCGTGCTGCCTTTCGCAGAGCATCTTCCCCAGCCATGGTTAGACCACCACCGTACCAACCAACCAGCACGCTTCGGTATAATCCTCTCTATTAGGCAACTTAACTGGAAGCCTCAAGGACCAAGCTGGCACAACTACGATACCCAAGCTCCTTGGCTTTTCGAGAATTCAACAAAGAACCTCTTGTTGAAAAGGCACCATTCCATTTCGCAAACTATGCTCTCACCGAGACGGGAGGAAAGTTGAAATCAATGATGGCGATGATGATGACGACGATGGTAATGATGATGTTTTATTATGCCATGACGCCGAATAATGATATCCCATTGGCTTCCCCTATTGGTGCTTTCATAAATACCTACCTTTGGGTATAGAAAGGATTGTACGGAGCGTGTCTTCGTATTCGACTTCTTCAGATGGCTATGTCAGGAGATAAACTATTATAACGACGACCGAGAGAAGGGAGCATAGGTATTCTTATTCGAAGAAATCAGGACCATAACTTTCACACTTGGTTTCAATAAAATTCCGATCTCATCCGGACGGATGGTGACAAATATTATGTACGAAATGGTGAGTAACTGACTGATTGATTTCATAACACGATGGGGAGAAACTGTACGACGAAGTTGGCATTTTAATCGGTATGTTGTATTTTGCATGAATGAGGAGATTCGTAGCTCAATATTTTAATTAATAGTTGGAATACAGTATAAGACAATGAAATCTCATTCATAGTAATGTTTGAACTAGGATAGCACAAAATTGCTCAATTTGGCTAATCATATCACATTTAATCAACTTGAAACAAAATGTAAATAAATTAGATTGTTGGTAAACGGAAATCTAATTTTGCGGGCTATTACTTTTATGCCATCGTATTCGGCTCTTCCATCCCATCAGTGAACCATGGAATCTGTAGCAATTTTGTATTCAATTTTGCGTTGGATATTTTTTTGCTTCCTATTTGAAACATCCGGTTGAACAAGAATGGCATAATGTAAATTCAGGAACAAGAATAAAAGAGATCCGATCTGACTAATATACAATAATGTAGATCAGAAATAGACTGCTTGGTTTTGCCCATAAAACTCAGGTATCGTTGTTTGTTGTTTTTAACTGGCTTGGTGGTAGTGTAATGACATGGGCATACGTATCACCTACTTCCAGCACAGCCCCCTTATTCCTGTAGATCACCACAGCAGACGGATTCCTAAATCGACCACGTCCTGATCAACAACGCAGCTGAGAACAACTTTGGGTACGTGAGACGGTGCCAGAAGAACCATTGCACTAAGGGCCAGAATCGCAATCTAGCGGAACAAAATTAATTACTCCAAAACGAAGCATTTCCGACACATGGTATCTTCGACAAAGTTGCTTGACATCAGCAGGGGCATCTATTGATAAGAACGTAGTAGTTCGCAAATCGTCCGCATAGGTGGCGCCACCATCTAACTTCTTTGATTCACGTCCTAGAGACTTGGCATCTTCAGCAAAGTTGTTCATTTTGGCAAAATAAACAACTCTTTCTCAGACGTCAAAATTCCACAGCCGACTGTTTTCAATTTATTTTTAAACTAAAATACATTCAATGAAAAAACAGTTTTTTAAGCTTATTTTGACATTTTTACTAGAAACCATGTGAGTTTAAATTTTTTCCCAATGCAAATATGTCAAACCAAACACATTCTATGGAAATATGTTCAATATTATCATTAAAAATGTTAAATTAAAATACAAATTCGAAAAAATAATGTGAATTTCAAGCCTTAATATCTCACAAAGCGCAAAAAATCGCAACTTCAAATTTTCAGCAAATACGAATCAATACTAGGTGAACATACTGTCAAAAATTTGGAGAGGTATTTTTTTGTGTTTTTGAGATAATAGCTTTTTAGTAACACCATAAATATAAGTAGTGCCAGCGTGTAACTTTTTACTGTTACACATTAGAGAGTTTATGTCTTCGAGAAAGTTGTTCATTTTGACTAAATAAACAACTGTTTCCTAGACGTCAAAATTCCACGGCCTACTGTTTTCGAGTTATTGTGTATTGACTAGATTTTATTGATAAAATTCGTCAATAAAACACATTTTGATGCAATAGTATGAACTATTTTTTTATTGTTTCTGATTTTACGATACATAGTAGGTCATGAAAATGTCAGTTTCGTGGAGCTCCAGTTTCACAATCTCTAGAGATTGATCAACGTCCTTTCCATCCAGGAACAAATCCACGAGCTCTCAGCAAGATATTTCGCGCTCTAAAATTTAAAATGATTGACAAAAAAGGTTAAGCTTAAAACATTTGGAAAATAACATGCAAAAAATTAAAAGTTACCTTGAGCCATGCTGACAATAGTATACTAACATTTTCATGACCTACTATGTATCGTTAAAATTAAAACAATAAAAAATAGTTCATACTATTGCATCAAAATATGTTTTATTGACAAATTTTATCAATGAAATCTAGTTTATATACAATAATTCGAAAACAGTAGGCCGTGGAATTTTGACGTCTAGGAAACAGTTGTTTATTTAGTCAAAATGAACAACTTTCTCGAAGACATAAACTCTCTAATGTGCAACAGTAAAAAGTTACACGCTGGCACTACTTATATTTATGGTGTTACTAAAAAGCTATTATCTCAAAAGCACAAAAAAATACCTCTCCAAATTTTTGACAGTATGTTCACTTAGTATTGCTTCGTATTTGCTGAAAATTTGAAGTTGCGATTTTTTGCGCTTTGTGAGATATTAAGGCTTGAAATTCACACTATTTTTTTGAATTTGTATTTTAATTTAAAATTTTTGATGATAATATTGAATATATTTCCATAGAATGTGTTTGGTTTGACATATTTGCATTGGGAAAAAAATGAAACTCACATGGTTTCTAGTAAAAATGTCAAAATAAGCTTAAAAAACTGGTTTTTCATTGAATGTATTTTATTTTTAAAATAACTCGAAAACAGTCGGCTGTGGAATTTTGACGTCTGAGAAAGAGTTGTTTATTTTGCCAAAATGAACAACTTTGCCGAAGATGCCAAGTCTCTAGGACGTAAAACAAAGAAGTTAGATGGTGGCGCCACCTATGCGGACGATTTGCGAACTACTACGTTCTTAGCAATAGATGCCCCTGCTGATGTCAAGCAACTTTGTCGAAGATTCCATGTGCCGGAAATGCTTCGTTTTGGAGTAATTAATTTTGTTCCGCTAGATTGCGATTCTGGCCCTTAGTGCATTGGTTCAACGATGAGATTAGAGAGATTTTGGAAGAGAAGAGCCCCGCAAGGGCGGTCATGCTGCAGTACGAGACCCAGCAGAACGTGGAGCGATATAAAAGAACGCGGAAACAGCAGACCGTCTCTTTCGGGAGTAGAAGCGCCTCCTGGAAAAAGTGGAGTGCGAAGCGAACAAATGGTTTTGCTGTGTCATTCATAAGAACAAGATTCTACCAGAAGCTCAACGCATCCCGTAAAGGCGTCGTGCCGCGAGCCTTAATGTGCAGGGATGAGGGCAGGAGCACCTTGACGGACGGACGTGAGGTGATCGAAAGGTGGAAGCAACACTTTGACGAACAACTGAATGGTGCGAGGAGCGCAGATATGGAGGACCAAGGCAGCGTAGGAAATGACTACGCCAGTACATCAGGGAGCAACAACGAGCTAACTCATACGTTGAGGAAAGTTAGGGCTGCTGTCCAGCTGATCAAACACAATAAGTCAGATGGTTAGGATGGTATCAGAGCGAAACTTATCAAGACGGGCCGGAAAATGTGGCCATCTACCTGCACCGGATCTGGGAGACCGTAGAGGAGGAAGGAAGGGGTCATACGTCCAATCTACAAGGTGACAAGTTGGAGTGTGAGGACTTCCGAGCGAACGCAATTCTGAATGCCACCTACAACGGGCTATCCCAGATCATCTTCCGTCGTCTTTCAAACAAAGTGAATGCGTTTATGGGAAGCTATCAAGCCGGCTTCGTCGATGGTCGCTCGACAGCGGATCAGATCTTCACCGTGCGACAAGTCCTCCAAAAATGCCGCGAATACCCGGTTCCAACGCGCCATTTGTTCATCGACTATCAGGTGGCGATACTGTCGACCGCACGGAGCTTTGAAAAATCTAGGATATGATGCGTCCACAGTAGATCATTTAGCCTTGTTATTTTTTCGATCGATTTCATCAACGATGAAAATCCAGTGAAAATATACGGATTGAAATTTTGATGGATATTTCGCACTGTAAAGCACTGTGCGCCGACTATATTTTGCTCAGCGGCAGCGTGAGGGCTATTTTTAGCCGGCGGCGGCGGCGTCATCGGCGTCACGCTGGTGGAAGCTTTCGGCGGCGGCGGCGGCGGCGTGGATCGGCGTGACAGAAATTTGACAATTATGTCAACATTGGCAAAGCAAAGATGATATTACGCATTACGTGAAAAAAATATTTCGATTTTGCCACAGTTTTTGTTTTGTTTTCTTAGAACCTTCAGGAGCTATCTAATTTGATAATAAGATCGCACTATTTACACTAAAGAATCCCCGAATGATTTCAGGAAGGAATCTCGAAAGAAACTCCTGGAGGAAGCGGGAATATCTAAAGGAATTCGAGAAGGAAACCCCTAATATCTAGGAGGAATCAACGAAAAATATCCAGAAGGAATCCCAAAGAAATTCAAGCAGGAATCCCCAAAGAATTTCCAGAACGAATCCTCAAAAGAATTCCAGTGGGATTTTCCAAGGAAATTCGAAAAAGAAACCCCTAATGATTTCTAGGAGGAATCAACAAAAATTGCCCAAGAGGAATCTCTGCAGGAATTCAAGGAAAAATCCCTGAGAGAAATCTGGGAGGAATTGCCGACTGATTTCCACGCGGAATCCTCGAAAGAATTTCAGGAAGAGTCCCCGAAGGGAATCTAGGAAGAATCGCCGAAAACGCCGAAAGAATTCTAAGAGGGATCCCAGGAGGAATTCCGTGAGAGATTCCCGAAAGAATTCCAGAAGGAATCTCCGAAGAAATTCGAAATATTTATTGATTGATTTGTCTTTATTAAAGAGACTTTCAGCCCTTGGCTGGTTCGTCTCTAGGAATTCGAAATAAAATAAAATTCCAAGAGGAAACCTCGTAGTAATTCCAGGAGGAATTCCCGAAATATTTCCAAAAGCAATCCCCTAAAGAATTCTAGGAAGAATCTCCGAAGGAAATCTAGGAGAAATCTCCGAAGAAATTGCAGTAGAAATCCCTGCAAGAATCACAGGGGGAAACACTGAAGGAATACCGGGAGGCAGTGCCGGATTTAGGCTTCGGGGGGCCCGGGGCAAACCATATGAAGTGGGCCCCCAAAAACAAGATTTTGAGTATGTAAACCGTACATTAACTTTTTCTTTTCAATATTGTTTATTATTCGTTTTTTGCTGTTTTTTTTGCGGTTTGGAAAGAAACTATGTATGTCACTCAACTGTTTTGTTCATACGAATGATGAATGTTTCATTTATTTTTCAACGTTTTATGATGGAATATTAAAAACCTTCAGTTGCAATTCTCCAAAATATCGACCGATGATTCAAAAAAATAAAAAAAAAACAAGCATTCTAATATTTATGCTAAAATGTCAAGATTCCGCATACAGGCTTACATTGTAAATGTAATCTTATTCCAATCGTACGTATATTTTAAACTTTCATCTGAATTTAAGGACAAACTTGTTAGAATCCCAAAATGGCCGCCACAATGGCCGACTTTGGCACCAACTCACGATTTCGACACAAACCTCTTCGTAAACAAAACCAGCGCACCTGAGATTCTCATTTTATGCTTATTGCAAGTGAGCAAGAAAAGAATAATAAAATGCATTGTCGTTTCAAGCATGCTTTTTGAGAATTGTGCATCTAAAGTTTTGAAGCATTGTTGAAGCGGGATTTTAAGACGTTTGTCCTTAAAAGATTTATGAAAATTTTACAAATTAGCGTTCAGTTCGAATTGCAAAATTCTACGAGTGAACAAAGTCAGGATTGTAGGGGGTAACTGTAGCAATAACACTGTAAAAAACATTGTTCTGAGATGTTTTTAAAAACTAGTTTTCCAAAACTGCCCCGAATTTCTTGAACATCTCCAGGAATCGTTATCTACTCTTTCTCTTGATAACATCTGTCCTCAACGAACTAATGCAGATGGGTATTAAGCAGTTATTTGATAGATACGCTTTTTTGTTGTAATGTTAAGTCCTAAAACATTTTTTCAATTGAATTCAACAAGAACTGCATGGGGTTTTATAGAAACTCGCGTAGAACAAAATTAAAAAAAAAATACTTCATTTTACCTGATTATTGAATACTGTTATACCTATCTAGATATGAGTTTGCTGCAACCAAGCATTAAAACCGATCCCTCCCTTGAATTGCTTAGCAATAAAAATAATGTTTTTTTTTTTAACTTAATCGAAAGAGCAACATATTTTGGCACCAAAAAATACGAAACTAAGGTTTTTGATGTGAAGATGTCAAAAATTATGAAACTTTGGATTTTCAAGTGAAAATTCAGATATGAAATAATCTGGATACCCTTAAAGAACTCAATAAAAACTACACTAGAACATGTATAAAATACAATCGTCTCTTGAAGGGTATTTTATGTTTTGATGAAGAAAATGTATAGTGCTTCAGGATTCTTGGGGGCCCCCCTAATCGGGGGGCCCGGGGCACTTGCCCCCTTTGCCCCCCCCTTAAATCCGGGCCTGGAGGAATCTTCAAATAAATTCCAGGCGGAATCCTCAAAGGTTTTTTAAGAGGTAACTCCAAAGGAAATCCAAGAGGAATCTTAATAGGAAGTCCAGGAGGAATCTCCGAATAAATTCAAGATGGAATGCTCGAAGGAACTCTAGGAAAAATCCCCAAATTCCAGAAGGAATTTCCGAAGGAATTCTACGAGAAATCACCAAAGGAATTCCAGAGGGAAACCCAGAAGGAATTCTAAGAGGAATCCACGACGGAATATCAAGAAGAATCTCTAAAGGAATTTCAGAAGGAATCCATTAAAGAACTCCTGGGGGAATCTCCAAAGGAATTTATTTATTTCGTCCATCAATTCCAGAAAGAATTTTCAAATGAAATTCGAGAAGGGATCCTCAAAGGATTTCTAGGAGGAACCATTGAAAATATCCAGGAGAAATCCTCTAAGTAATTCCATGAGGATGAATTTCAACAAGACTTCCCCAAGGAATTTTAAGAGGAATCTGAGAACGAATTGGGATGGATTTCCAGGAGGTATCCTCGTAGCAATTCCATCATGTGGAACCCCTGATATTATTCTTGGAGGAATCCCCGCATGAATTCCAAGAGGAAATCCTGAAAAAATTACCAAGAGGGTTCGATAAAGAATATACAAAGCAATTCTATGAGGAATAATCCAAAAATATCTAGAAGGATTCTCTAAAGGAATACTAGGAAAAAATCCTGAGGGATTTCTAGGAGGTATCACTGAAAGAATTCCACAAGGAAACCTCAAAGGAATTCTATCTTCGAAAGAATTCTAAGAGGAATCTTCTTATTAATTTCAGAAGGAATCCCATAAGGAAGTCCAGAAGGGATTTTGGGAGGAATTCAAGAGAAAGCCCCGAAGCAACCCCAAGAGGAATCCCTATAAGAAGTCCAGTAGAAATCTCCGAGGTAATTCTAGAAGGAATCCCCGAAGAAATTCTAGGAACAATCTTTGAATGAATTCCAGAAGGAATCCCCGAAGAAATTCTAGGAAAAATCACCAAAGGAATGTCAAGCGAAATTCACGACAGAATATCAGGAGAAATCCCCAAAAAAATTCAGGAGGAATCAAAGAAGGAAGTCTAGTTAAAATCCCAGAAGGAATTCCAGGAGAAATTCCAGAATGAATTTTAGAAGGAATCCCCGAAAAAATCTGAGAGAAAACACCGAAGGAAGTTTAGTAGGAATTCCTAAATCAAGTCCAGAAGGAGTCTTCGAAAGAAATTCTATGAGGAATCAGAAAAGGAATTCCAGGAGAAAACTGCAAAGGAGTTCCAGAAAAAAATCCACAAAGGAATATAAGGATGAATCCTTGACAGAACTCCAGGAGGAATCTTTGAAGGAAGTCCAGGGGAACCCATGAAGAAGTCCAGGAGGATTCCCCGAAGAAATGACAGAAGAAATCCCTGCAGGAACTCCAGGGGGAATTCCCGAAGGAATTCGGTAGGAACTTCCGAAGTATTATTGCCAGGCGGAATCCTCGAAGGATTTTAAGCGGAATTCTCAAAGGAAATTTTTCCGGGTAGAGGTTTGCAGAAAGTATTCCCTATAGAATTCCTGGAGGAATACCAGAAAGAAATTCTGGAGTAATTCTTGTAGAAACTCCATGACATATTCCTCGAGAATGTCTTGAAGACATGCCTGATTATAACCCTAAGGAAATTATTAATGGAACTCCTACATGATTCCCTGGAAGAACTTCCGTAGAAATCCCTGAATGAGCTTCTGGAGAGACCTCTGATGTAACTCCTGGAGGCATCCGTGAATCCTCCTGGAAAAATCTCAATTTCAATCTACAATCTGAAGGAACTCCAGGAGCGATCCATAGAAGAACTCCTGCAATAATCCCTAAATGAACTTCGCGAGGAATCCGCTAAGGGATCTCGGAAGGAACTCTTATATAGGAATCCCTGAATAAACTTCTGAGGGAATCCCTGAATTCTCACGGAGGTGTCCTTGGAACTTCCTATAAAATTTTCTAAAGGAACTCCTGCAGAGATTTCTAATGGAGCTTCTGAAGGAATCCCTGGAGAAATTCAGAAGGAATCTCTGAAGAAACATGTCTGATGGAGCTACTGGACTAACTAACCTATAGGAATTTCTGAAGGAACTTCAGAATGAATCCCTGTATGTACTCCTAGACTATAAGACCTCTTGCAGGAATTCCTGAAGAAACTTCTTCCGAAATTCTTGGTGGATCTCCAGGAGGAAATTATGTATCCTCCTGAAAGAATCTCTGAAGGGATCTCTACGAGGATACCTGAGCAAACTCATGTTGAAATAGCTTAGGGAGCTTCTGAAGAAATTCCCAATAAACACCTGGAGGCAGCCCTTCTGGGTTATTAGGGAGATCCCTGATAGAAATCCTGGAGAGATCAACGAAGGAACTTCTAGAGCAATCCTTAAAAGAACTCCTGAACGAATTTCTGAAAAAATTAATGGGGCATTCCGATGTAATTCCAAGAGGAATCCCCAAAAAAAATCAGAAGGGATTCTTGAAGAAATTCCAGAAGGAATGCTAGAAGAAATTCCTGTAGGAAGCCTCGATGAAACACCCGAAGTGATTACTGAAAGGTCTCCTTGAGTGATCCCTACTGAACGTCAGTAGAAATCCCTTGTTGGAATTCTTGAGGAATTTCTAAAGGATCTCCTGGAGAAATCTCTGGAAAAACTCCTGGACTAGTTCCTAAAGGAACTCCTGTAGAAATTCCTGAAGGAACTACAGAAGGAATCCTTGAATGAACATTTGACTAATCTCTGAAGGACCTCCTATGAGAATCCGTGAAGGATCTTCTGGATGAACCTCTGATGTATCTCTAGGAGGCATCTTTGAATCCTCCTGAATTAATGAATCACGAATAAAATCTAATGCAAAAGGGGAAAAAATGTAAGAGTTTTGAATTTGAATGAGCACCCTGATATTCCATTTGAATTTCTTCAGAATTTCTTAATAAGAGTCTTCTACAGAGTTTGTCTAGAACAATAAAAAAAAATAGACAGACCAAAGTTCCAATGCGTAATATGATAAATGGCACAACTTAAATGATAACATTTTTTTTATTGATATTCTCTTAATGGTATTATTTCCAAAATACGATCCGGTTTTAGATAATCTCATGGTAATCTTCTAGAGAATGGTTTCGACTAGCGTCAATAACTGCAAAAGCAACCGAATATATTTAATCAATTTTCTCTTTCGCTAATGATCCTACTACATTTACAGATGATGAAATCGGTGATGAGAAATCATTTATTGTAGTCAAACTCTTGTGATAGTGATCGTAAGAATTTTTTATCTTGACTTTATGTAAACTTAATTTTGTTCGTGCCTTGATCATCGGCGTGAAAAATGAAAATCGGCGGCGTGACAAACAGCGGCGTATGGCGCGCCGCCGATACCTCAGTCGGCGTCGGCGTGGGATAAAAAGTGTCGGCGGCGGTGGCGTGGCGCGGCGGCGCACAGGTCTACTTGGAAGCACAATTGGGATAGTATAACAAACAACTAGACAGAAAATTGGTCTCAAATTGGCTGACTACCAAATATCTCCCTGGAAGGTGTAATGCGACGAGCCGGGCTCAACAGCTGGGATACGATTTTCACGGAATCTGGTCAATTCGTTCTATTACAGTGCAACTTTTAAACTATTGTTGTATACTCGTCCGTATAAACAAAAGACAGCTCTAATGACAACTCAGGAAAACCTCAGGAAAAATCCGAGGAGAAATATCTAAGGGAATCGCTTAAAGAATTTCTGGAGAAATCTCTGAACGAATCCCAGCAAAATTCTGGAGGAGTTACCGGGACATTTCCCGTAAAGAAACCCCTGAAAGAATCCAGAAGGAATCCCGGCAGAAATCAATGGAAGAAGCCTGGAGTCCCTAAGATATCCTTGAAGAATCCCTGAAAGAATCCCGGAAGGAATCACAGGAAAGGTTAAGTAAGAAATCCCAAGAGGAATAACTGTAGGAATCCCAAAATAGTTCCTGAAGAAATCATCAAAGGAATTTCTAAAGGATTCCCAGTAAATAAAATCCAGAGAGAAATCCCTTGGGTATCTTGGGAAGTACCAATGAAGGCATCATGAGAGAAATCTATGAAGGAATCCCTGTAACAATCCAGGAGAACTCCCCGAAGATTATATGCATGAATCCCGGGAGTTATACCTTACAGAATGCCGGAAGGAATCCCAGAAAAAAAAAACAGGAAAAATCCCTAAAGGAATCCTGGGGAAATTCCTGAAGGAATCCCTGGAATATTCTTGGAAAGAATGTCCACTCCTCGGGAAGAATCAGCGAAAGAATCCCGAGAGGGTTCAAAGAAGGAATCGTGGGAGGAATCCATGAAGTAACTCCGAAGTAAAACCATGGAAGTGTTCTGAAAGAATCTCTCAAAGAATCTTGTAGCAATCCCTGAAAAATAATTAAAAAGAATAATTTTGAATATCCTGAAAGAAAACTCTAAAATAATTCCTAAAAAAATCATATAATAAATCCCAAAAGTAATCCCTGCAAGAATCCCTAAATGAATCTTCGGAAAAATCTCTAAAGGAAACATGGGAAACAACATCAAAAAAGAAATCATTGAAGTAATCCTAGGATGAATTGTTTATAGAATCGCTGAAGAAATCCCAGAAAGAATTTCTGAAAAAAATCCGGAAAAATCCTTAATCAATCCCGGGAGAAAACCCAAAAAACAATGGAAGAATCCCTAGAGGACTCCCTAATGGATTGCCGGAAAGCATCTCTGAAGGAATCCTGGAGGAATTCCCTGCAAAAATTCCGGGAGCAATCCCACGTCCAATCAATTAATGAATCCCTAAGGATCTTTTTAATCCTGAGGAAATCTCTGAAGAAATCCCTTAAGAATCCCTGGGAAGGATCAGTTGAGGAATTCCAAGAAAAATCGAGAAATGATTCCCAGGGAAAATCGCAAAAACCTGTGAGAAATCTATATGGTAATCTCGGATTGTTTATGGGATGGAATCCTTAACCAAATCCAAGGGAATTTTCGTAAGAATCCCTAAATGAATCTTGAAAGGAATACCTGGAAAAATGCCAGAAAAAATCCTTGAAATTCAATACATTTTCATAGACTTTTAGGGTTTTTAAAAATTGGTTCGTTCAACGGAAATGGTACAAAAAGATCATCTGCCATGGGGTAAGATGCCACTTAACCATCTAATACCCAACCCCACCTCTAGACGAGGTAATCTCGACGCTGTCTTCCGTCCCATGAAACCGTGGCATGGCCTTAAAGTACGTTCCTGGCCTGTACTCAGATTTGGCAACTATCTGGAAGTAGTCTTTCATTGGAAGTAGGTTAAGAGGAACCTAGCCGGATTATCTGAGTTCAGTCCCCATAAAGGCCTGTACCAAACTTCGTGTGGCCTCTTTGCTTGCATAGATAACCACCAGGATAATTTGGAAACTACTTCATTGGCTGGCATTGAGGGATAGCGGTTCTAAGGGGGACCCAACAGAAACGACTACTAAATACATAAACCATGTAATCGAGAGTGGAAAGCCAGATGGAACGGCGTTAAACCCTTTCGCGTGAGGAGGACTGGCCACTACGCGATCACGCGGTAGGAGGTTCAACAGGAGTCATCGGCCGAGGAAGGGCAGATGACTAGCGTGAGCCTCTCGCGGGCGCTGCACTGCAACAGGAGATCTACCGAAGATGTTGATAGTTACCGAACAGCTGGACGAGCTTATCGGCAACACGAGCGGGCGCTCTACCAGCAGCAAGGACCTGAAACAGGGCCTGCTGAAGCTCCGCAAATCGCTGTCTCTGGTCATGAAGGAGTATGATATCCTGGTCGAAAAACGGAGTGCGGCTGATGCGAACAGGGAGAAGCGGTCCACCCAAACGAACAGCTTCCTCTTCGCTGGCAACGCGACGATGCAGCACGAAACATGAAGCTCACAGGCACCGAAGCGGAGAGGTAAAACCGCCTTTACAGTTCTATGAAGTGTCCGACAGAGGCGGAGGAAAAGCCAAAGAAGATGGTAGTAAGAAAAGTGAAGTCAGCCCTCAAACGTGAACGGAGCGATGCGCTGGACTTCAAAACCGAGGTAGACACGTACGCCGAGGTGCTATGGGCCATGCGAGGCGAGAATCGGCTCTCATCGCTGGGCGTGAATGAAAAAAGCTTCCGGCGCACCAGGATTGGAGAGATGATGCTAGTGCTGAAGAAGGAGGCGGCCACGAAAGGCACCTTTTACAAAGCACTAACTCAAAAGATATTGGGCAAAAAGTGCAGGTAAGAGCCCTAACGGCGGAGGCGACTCTCCGGTGTAATAACCTGAACGAGATAACCGACGCGGAAGAGTTTGCAGCCGCGCTTTAACAGCATTGCGAGGTAGATGCATCAAGTGCACCGATCCACCTGCGAAAGGACTCCGCAAGCACGCAGATTGACACGATCAAGCTCCCCGTAGGGAAGGTGAACAACTTTACTGCAGTTGGCAAGATCAGGGTAGGTAGGCTGGTCAGTGTGCCCGCTCAGCATATGCGAGATGCCGGTGGCGTGCTTCAAGTGTTTAAAGCAAGGACAAGTCGTGGGTGTGTAAAAGCCCCGACAGGAACAAGCTCAAGGTCGGACTGGTGGTGAATGCGGCTAAGACAAAGTACATGCTGGTAGGTGGGACTGAGCGAGACAGGACAAGCCTTGGCAGCAATGTTACGATAGACGGGGATACATTCGAGGTGGTAGAAGAATTCGTCTACCTCGGTTCCTTGCTAACGGCTGACAATAACGTGAGCCGTGAAATACGAAGGCGCATCATCAGTTGAAGTCGTGCCTACTATGGGCTCCAGAAGAAACTGCGGTCAAAAAAGATTCACCCCCGCACCAAATGTACCATGTACAAGACGCTAATAAGACCGGTGGTTCTCTACGGACACGAGACATGGACGATGCTCGAGGAGGACCTGCAAGCACTCGGAGTTTTCAAGCGACGGGTGCTAAGGACGATCTTCGGCGGCGTGCAGGAGAACGGTGTGTGGCGGAGAAGGATGAACCACGAGCTCACTGCACTTTACGGCGAACCCAGCATCCAGAAACTGGTCAAAGCCGGAGGGATACGGTGGGCAGGGCATGTTGCAAGAATGAAGAACAACAACCCTGCAAAGTTGGTGTTTGCTAACCATCCGGTTGGTACAAGAAGGCGTGGAGCGCAGACAGCACGATGGGCGGACCAGGTGGAGCGTGATCTGGCGAGCGTTGGGTGTGACCGACGTTGGAGAGCTGCAGCTGCAAATCGAGTATTATGGCGGCAAATTGTTGATTTAGTATTATCATGAATTTGATGTTAAACTAAATAAATGAAAAAATGAGGAACAAGCTCTGCAGGAAGTATGAGCCGAATTATCCAGGCATGCGAGGAGGTCGAACCAACCGATGATAATGCAGGTTACTCAGCTAAACCTGAATCATTGTGAAGCCGCACAACAGTTGCTGTGGCAGTCAGTCTCGGAGTCAAGTACAGACATCGCCCTACTATCGGACCCATGCCGCATCCCTCCCGATAACGGAAACTGGGTAGCGGTTAAGGCCAAGCTAGTGGTGATCTGTACAACCATTCATTTTCCGGTCCAAGAAATGATTTCCACGTCACACGAGGGCTTCGCAATAACGAAGATCATCGGGGTGTACGACTGCAGTTGTTATGCTCCCCTGGAGGTGCCCGATAGACCAGTTCTCGTCTATGTTGAATTCGCTATCAAGCGCACTAGTAGGATTGAGCCCCGTGGTCATCGGTGGAGACTTCAAAGCCTGGGCGATCGACTGGGGTAGCCACTTGACTAACGCGAGAGGCTGAGCTCTGTTCGAAGCTATGGCTAGACTGAACGTGGATGTCGCGAACGTAGGCGACAGAAAAACCAACATTAGGAACGGTTTAGAGTCCATCATTGATGTGACCTTCTGGAGCCCGAGTCTAAACCCTAGCTCAGACTGGAGGCTCGGCGATAGATACACGCACACTGACCATCTGGCGAATTGATATAGGGTGGAACACGGAGGAAGCCGAAGGTCATTGACCGTCATCGGGGATGGCTAACTTCGCGCATTGATAAGCCGGCATTTGTAGAGCGATTGCTTATGGAGGCTAACACTGACGATCTATCCAGCGATGATCTAGTCGGAACCCTAAGCCGTTATGCCAAGGCTATCCTTACCCAGAAATGAACGCAAATCGGTATTCTGGGGGTGTCCAAAAATCGCAGCACTCCGCGCATCCTGCCTACGACCTATAAGGATAATGCAAAAAGCTCCACCGATGAGGATAGAATGGAGCGAAGGGTACAGGGCAACTAACATGACTCCTAACATCTCTGCCAGGCAGCCAACATGACTCCTTGGGGTGAACGCTTCTGCATCTCAGCTGCAGAATATCGTGAAAACGTTGTTCCCGCGCCACGATACAAAACCATGGGCCCCTGTCCCCTATGGTCAAGCCGGCCAAAGCGAGGTTACCTTGGTGATGAACGACGAGCTCATCTCAATAACGAAGTCGCTTGAAGTGGTAGAGGGAATGGGAATCCTCCAGTAAGGGTAAATGGACACACATGCTCATACCGAGCGTGTCTGGACGAGAAGGCCCTATGGCGGAGTGAACTTTAACTTGACACTACTTCTGTCAGGCCGTGGATGCTTTGGGTGGTATCTGCACAGATTCGGACATGCAGGCTCCCTACATGTTCAGAATACGCAGACTGCGACGTGACCGCGGATCATGTACTCTTTCAATGCCCACGCTTGGTGGATCAATGGTTGAGTATGCAAAAGATATGCGGCAGAGATATCACTCCGGACAATATTGTTGAAACATGTGCACGGGACAAGTGGGATTCCGTTACTTCCACCGTCTGCCAAATCGTACTTGAACTACAAAGACAATGGCGGGCCGACCAACAGCAAGTTGAGCTTGAGTCCAACGGGTAGTCTACAATACTGCCAGGACCTAAGCTTCCAGGTGAGAGAGGACAACTTAAGGCGGTAGCTGGTGGAACGCTTACCAATAGAGAGTACTCATGTACGGTCTCCCCTTTCTCGAAGTCATCCCTACCAGGCGTACCTCAAAGGTAAGGAAGAGAGAGAATGAGTTTATAGTGAGTCGAATCCCACACAACCCGAGGAATCATTTCTTGGGTATCTGATCAGCAGATGTTCGCATTCTATTGAAAAAAAAAACATTTTCCTATAGAAATGATTCAGTCTCATTCAAAATTAATTTTGTGTTCGGCCATTTTACCCCACCAGTACTTTTTGGACCATGTTCGTATTCAATTAAAGTGGTTTGTCGATTTATTCACTACTCGCCCAAATTCACGGTTTTCATTTCATATTTATTACGCATCTTCTGAAACATTGAAAGCAATCTAAAACTGCATGTCCATAAACTGTCATTTTTAAATTAAAAATTGTTCTAATTTTTTAAAAGTATATTTATTTTTCATTTTCATTTATATCACGGTATATTATTCTTTTATCGTGATAAAAACGAAAAACCACTGTATTTGATAAATAACTAATAGTCATTATAACCAACTCTTCAAGGGTTTCTTCTTTTGTGTACAGAGGGTTGTTGCTACATTGTCCAAGTATATAATATAAAAGTGCAATTTTGTTTATTCTGCACTCGTCCACCGTTGTTTTCGCATCTTCCTATTGCTGATAGTGCCACTGAATCATTTTCCCAGCTAACACTTCAAAACAGAGCGGGTTCAACCCGAAAGTGAAGAACCACTAGGAGCAATGGCTGCCACCGAGAAGAAAGTGTGTAAGCACTTTCGACGGGTTTCAACTTTTCAACTTACAGCGAAAGCGACTTGGTACGAAGGTACACTGCACCAAGCCACCGTCATCGTTCACGTCGTTTTGTGGCAGATTTCCGGTGACGAGGACGACAACGAAGAGGTCCTTCGTCTGGAGAATGGATTTAGCTACATTAGGATTGAGTGTAGTTTATGCTAACAAAGTGGTTTTTCACCCTTTGTGCGGTTCAGTACTACAGGAAATTAGATCCGTCTGGTGGAGATTTTGCAGCCTGAGTGAGACAAGTTACGGATTGCCTGGGAAAATTACGATAAGATGCCTTTGTCAGAGTTCCAGAAATGTTACTAATGGAGACACACACATTCCGGCTCTAAACAAGGCAATCTTTAACAAGCTGAATACAGGTGCTCTAGTTACCTAACAGTTGGACACACTGTCCTCAGTTTACATTTAATCTGTGCTCGAGGACGGTCGTACATCGAGAAGCCAGATTAATCCCCGAGTATCTCTTATTTACCACCAGGCCGGCATTATTTTTCTCATTATTCCACGTCGTTTAGCCGGCTGTAATCCTTAATCAACCAGCACACTGCCATGAGTCCAGTTCCATCCACGTGAGAATACCCCGTCTGCCATTTCCGTCGTCCTCGGTCTTGCTGTGTCTCTTCTATTAGTACGATGGGAAAAGCCCCACCGGACAGCAACAATAGATTACCTACATTCATTTTTCTCCGTTCGCCCTTTGGGGTTCGGCCCCATACGGCAGGATACTCCTTTGACCTGAATGTGTCCGTTGCTCTCTCTCAGTCGGTCGGTCGGTTGGTCGGTCCGAGTACCTACCGATCTACAAAGCAGAAGAGTGTGCCGCACAGTATGCCATCAGCCAACAGCAGTTTCCTTGGTTTTGATACAGCTCAAGCATCATCAGTCAGGATAATGCCTTTGTTCCGTTGCTCTCTTCTCGGTTCACCCCAACTCCCCTTGTTGGTTCCATCCATATGCCATCGTCGTCGTCGTAGTCGTCCTTACGCATAACCAACCGTAAGCCCTTTCATTTTTCCTCCGGCCGGCCGAGAGCCGAGAGCATTGCGAAGAGCGATAAGGATCATGGGTCCTCTATTACTTTATCATTATCTTGTAAATCCAGAAGTGGACAGTCAATTGGCAGGAAGGGATTTCTTCGCCCTGTTCCGGGTGCTTTTCGGTTGTACTGTGGGGCCGACGAGCGAAACACTTGATGTTTACGTTACACTAAATTAAATGGAGCTTCGAAAGAGTCGTCGACAATATTTTGCTACAGATTTTTTAATAAACGTAAATATTTTGATATTAAGGATAAGCCTTCTCAGGGATTTATCAGAAATACTTCAAGAATTTCTTCTAATTTTCCGTCCTCGAAGGTTTTTTTAGATAGGTCATGAGGGATTTATTCTGAAATTCTTCCAGTGATTTTTTTAGAAAATCTTTTATGAAATTTAAAAAAAAAATATGCCAAGGATTTCTTCTGAAATTATTCCGAGAATTATCTTTTTGAGCAGTGCTGAGAAAATTCCACATTCTGAATCTACACGCCAAACTGAGCCGAAACCCAAATTTTCATGAATTTAGGTGCTAATTAAAAACAATTTGAAGTTTGTATGGGATTCATTTTTAGAATTACCCTTTGTCGCATTTTTTACTGGGCAGAGCTCTTTGAAATTTATTTCAACCCTCTAATATCCAAATTTTTGATTTTGATCTAAACATCATTTCGTCGTCTAAAAACGATTTAAACATGTTTTGGAAGATGATTCTTTTCAATTCTCGATTTCGTGAATTTCAGTTTTTGATTTTTCTAATTTTCATTTTTGAATATCCCCACACTTTTATATTTTTTCCTGGAAGCAAATTTAGGGAACGGATTTTTTGAGATGAAAACATTTTGAGATTTTATGATTATTGTTGAAATATTATTATTTTATTTTTTTTTTCACAGAAGATTTTATTTTCCGTGTAATTTTAAGGAAAATAATTTTAGAGTGTATTCGATTCCCTTAAACTATTGAACAAAAATAGAATGATTTGGGAAAAATGTAAAATATTTTAATTGAAGCGATTCAATAAAAAATAAAAAATGATTTCTAAAAGGTGACTAAAACATTGATTTTTCAATGATTTTTAAAAAACAGAAATACGCTTTAAAATACACCAAAAACCATTTTGAGATATACAGAACAGTCCAAAATATCAGCCAAAAATATAAAAAATGATTTTCCACGAAACAAAAATTACAAAAATGCTCAAACTATACCCCGTCTAAAGGCGGGATTGGGTATTAGAGGGTTAAGTACCATAACAAAATTCTGTAAATGTGAAAAAATCAAAAGGTACTTTTTTGTAGATATGAAAAAATCTACATTTTTCAAAATTTGAAAACCCAATTCTTCAAGAATGCATGAATTTCTTTAAAGCTTCCTTAAGACTCATCCAGAAACTTTCAACTAAAAAAACCTAGAACACTTTGATGAATTCTACCATGGGTTCCTACCGATATTGTTCCATGGATTTCTTTAGAAAATCCTCCAAGGATGTCATTCAGAAGATTTACCGCGGATTCCTGCAGGAAGTTTTTTCGGACTTTTTCTATAAAATTATCCATGCATTGCTACAGAGATTCCTTCAGAATTTCATGAGTTTCCTGAGAAATTGCACTTTTCAAAAACAAAAATTCTGTATTCCTTTAGAATTTATGCGAAGGCTTTTATTAGAACATTTTCCTTCAATATTTTTTGCAAGGATTCCAAAAATTCTTAAATATTAAATTCGCCAAAGTTTGCTTTGAAAATTCTTCCAGGGAGTCCTTTAGAAATTTCTCTAGTTATCTCTTTCTTGAGATTCTATCCAAAATTAATTCATAATATCTTTCGAGCATCCTTTCAAAAGTTCGTCCAGGGAATCTTTAAGAAATTTCACCAGGGCTTCTCCTGGGATAACATTTGAAATTCTTCTAGAGCGTATATATGAAAATCCTTTTGGAGGATTAAGAAGTGTCTCCAGGTATTTTTATAAACTCTTCTGGGAATCCAGATGTTTTATATTTTTTTCTTTTTTCGGATGAAATTCCAGTGGTTCCTACAGAAATTTTTCGCGAACTTCTAATCCAGGGATTCTTGTTTTATTTTTCCTTCAGTGATCGTAGCAGGAATTCCTTCAGAAAATTGTGAAAAACCATATAGAGATTTTTTAAGAGTTTCAATAGTATTCCTGAAATTTCTTCAAAGATATCTTCAATGACCCTTTCAGTATTTTTTTTTTGGAAATATCAGAAAGGGATTTTTTTTCAAAAATTAAAATAAAAAATAATCGGAAATAAAATTGTCCTTTTAAAAATGCTGCGAAAATTCCTACAAGGCTTCCTCCAAGAGATCCAAGACAAATCCCTTCAGAGATTTTTGCATACATTCCTTCAAAGGTTCTTTTTGAAAATGCTTCTGCGAATCCGTCAGACTTATCTTCTGGGACTAATTAAAAGATCCCTCCAAAGGATGAGTTTTTTTTTTTAATTTCTAAAGCAATCCGATAAAAAATTTTGAAGGAGTTCCTGGAAAAACTCCAGAAAATAGCTATGGAGATCCGTAAAAGAAATTCTTGAAAATTCTCTGGAAGCATTCCTGTACTAAAATCATTGAGGCAATTTCTGATGTAAAATTTGGAGGAATTCCTGGAATAATCCTTGGGGAAATACCTGAAGGAATTCCCTGAAAAATCTCTGAAGGAATTCCTACAACAATTGTATGGTATACTTCTGTTGGAATAAACTTCAAGGAAAAACTCATGCGAAATTTTTGAAGAAATTTCTGAGTAAATTTCTTAAGCAACTTTTGGAGTTGTTTCCGAGGGAATTCCTGAGGAGATTTCTAACGGATATCCTTGAGGAATTTCTGAAGGAATCCCTCGTGTCTTAAGCAATCTTTGAGAAAACTCGTAGAGATATCGCAGAAGAAATGCTTCGAAAGACTTCTTGCGCAACTTTTCAAGATGTGAGAAAAAGTTGTGCTGAAATGTTTGAAAACCAAAGTGCAAACCAAAGAAAAGGATTATTTTTAATAACGGCATACCTGGGAAAACTGAAAAATCATCTTCAGATACTCCTAGAGTTATTTCTTGACACATCTTTGAGAAGTGCCAACCCAAGTAACACACATGTTATATAAAAGCTACGACAGCGCAAGTTTTGGTTGTATAGAAGTTTATTTTACGTTATTTCAACACAATGTTGAAATTACGTATAATAAACTTCTATACAACCAAAACTTGCGCTGTCGTAACTGTGAAGAAGACACGTAGGGTCACTAATATCCAAAACGACCTATGGGGAACAGGGGTGGTAGATCCTACCCTCTACGCTCACCCAAACATGCCCACCTGCGCGCCATCTGCTGTTGGTTCTAATTTGTAAACATCTTTTGTTTAGTTGTTTATAAACATCAACAATAGTAAAACATTAGCGTTTTTCTCTTCCTTTCGGTGGTGATGCTCAGTTTTTTAGGTAATTATTGAAATTTCTTGAGTTGTAGTGTTGAATTATCCTCATATTAAAGCACCAGAACCGCTCTGGGACTTGTATGCATTTCGTTTTCTCCCATATCAACCGATTCGAGAGCCGAGTGGTAGCGTGTGAGCCTAGTGATCTCAAGGTTCTTGGTTCGAATCTAATTGCCAACAGAAACTTTTTTTAATTGTAAATCGCGTCCATGGTAAAATTGAAAACATAAATCTATTGAAATGAAACGCAAATCAGTCTGCACAAATTTAGTGGCGTTGTGTATTTAAATTGACCCTCAGAATAGTAGTATCAACCGCAAGCTATCTTTCAGTGTGGGTTTCTTTATCCCGACGTCGAAAACTCCTCTATACATAACGGTACTTCCAAATTCCTCGATCGTTACAGTACCGCTACGCTAAGACAGATTAATCATGTGACTAATGAAAACAATCGCTATTTGGATTTGTGTTTCGTTAGCGCTCAAGACGAAGCTCCACTTATTATCGAGGCTCCGTCACCTTTGGTCAACGATGTCAATCACCATAAAACGTTAGTTATCACACTCCATGATCACCAGATTAGCTTGGCGCAATCGATCAGTTCGGTTTTTTACGATTTTCGTAAAGCATCAGAGCATTACCGAATACCTGGCAGCTATTCACTGGAATGATGTTCTCGATGAACGTGACGTGGACATTGCAGCGCGGACTCTCTCGCACATTCTGGGACATATCGTCGATAGGCATGTGCCTAAAAAGATTCGCGCCAACAATAGCCATCCATGGATAACTCGCGATCTGCGCAGGATGAAGACAACGAAACGAGCAGCACTTAAGCGTTATTCGAAATACCGGACCTTCGCTCTCCGTGAGCTCTATACCAGATTGAACTTGGCGTACAAGATCGCTAGTCGTCTGTGTTTCAATCGATATCAGCGCAAAATTCATCAAAATCTGAAGTCTAAACCGCAGGAGTTTTGGAGATTCGTGAATGAGAAGAGGAAATCATCTGGGCTTCCTACGACGGTAACTTTGGGCGAAAAGGTGGCATCCACACCAGACACCATTTGTCAGCTTTTTGCAGAAAAATTCTCGAGCATTTTCTGCAATGAAACTCATCCGGCAGCGTGTGTTGCTGAGGCAGCAAATAATGTACCTTTGGTAGAGGACACTTGGGCCAACTTCGTTGTCGATGCGACAATGATTTGCGATGCGGCTGTGCAATTAAAAACGTCCACGAAACCCGGGCCGGATGGAATTCCTTCCGATTTTCTGAAAAAGCACATTGAAAGTTTGCTGATTCCCATACTGCACGTGTTTAATCTCTCGTTGTCCAATGGAGTGTTCCCATCTATTTGGAAGACGTCTACGATGTTTCCTGTGTACGAGAAAGGCGATCGGCAAAATGTCAACAACTATCGCGATATTTCGTGTCTATGCGCGATCTCTAAACTGTTTGAATTAGTTTTGATGGACCCACTGCTGTCTCATTGTAAACAATACCTGAACGAAACGCAACACGGATTCATCCCGGGCAGATCCACCGCTACTAATCTTTTGTGCCTCACATCTGATATTGCTGACAGTTTTGCCGAAAAATCGCAGACAGATGTCATCTATACCGACTTGTCCGCGTCCTTCGACAAAATTAACCACGCCATCGCAACTGCTGAATTAACCTTCTGCGGTGGTTTGAATCGTATCTTACTGTGCGTAAACTAAGCGTCTCCGTAGGCGATTGCCAATCCACCGAGTTCTTGGCAACATCCGGAATTCCCCAAGGAAGTCACCTAGGGCCTCTGATTTTCCTACTCTATTTTAATGACGTAAACCGCATGCTGCGATGTCCTCGGCTGGTCATACGCGGACGATATGAAGCTTTACCTTTTAATCCGTTCCATCTCTGACGCCTTGAAACTTCAAGAAGATATCGATTCCTTCGCAACATGGTGCGCATTAAATCAGATGGCTATGAACACAAGTAAATGTTCGGTAACCTCGTTCTCCCGAATAAGTCAACCAATTCAGTTCAACTACAAGCTCCGCAACGTAACAATCCAACGCATCGATCAAGTGAAAGATCTTGGAAAAGCCTGGATACTAAGCTTACGTTTAAGCACCATGTCGCATATATCGTTGACAAAGCGTCTACGACCTTAGGATTAATTTTTCGCATCGCCAAGGACTTCACCGAAGTTTACTGTTTAAAATACCTGCATTGCTCCTTGGTCCGTTCAACCCTCGAATACTGCTCTGCTGTTTGGTATCCGCATTATCAGAATGGTTCTAACAGAATCGAATCAGTGCAGCATAATTTCATCCGCTATGCGCTACGTCTGCTTCCATGGCGTGATCCGCTACGGTTACCAAGTTACAGCAATCGATGTCAGTTGATTCGACTCGAAACTCTCCAATCGCGCAGGGATATGGCAAAGGCTATGCTTATTGCCGACACTTTGCAGGGAAGAGTTGATTGCCCTGCCATTCTGGATGCAGTTGACTTGAAAGTTCGTCCTATGGCCCTTCGGAGCAACGCGATGATTAGATTGCCCTTCCGACGAACCAATTACGGTCAACACACGTCGCTGATTGGATTGGAACGTGCGTTCAATAGAGTTGGTCACAGTGTACGCAAAATATGCCACCGCAAGCGAAAAATAGGCAACAAAGAAGGCACGACAACAACGCTTTGTTTTTTCGTTAACAGATAATTTATTTATTTATTTATTTATTTATTTATTCCATCTTCAACACTAGGTTGTACAGACTTTGGCTTAACTTAGATAACTTAGACAAAATCGCTCCCGAGTTTGTTCACCACAAAAACGGTAGGAATATTTGTCTCGTTCTATTCACATTGTGATTTTCTCATTGTTTTACAACTAAAATTCGACTCTGAGGATGGCAAGAGTCATAATTCGTCCAAATGCTCATGAATTCGATGATGTGGGTCGAAAATTTCAGCAAAAAAAAACGAAATACCGGCGCACGCACGGCAAGCTATATTTGTTTTATTTCCCTCATCGCTTGACATGCGTTTGTTGCGGAGTGCCTTTGTTATCGACATGCACCGCTTAGGACAAAGCGTTTGTTCTTGGCGTGATCCGTTGTTCATACCCTGGTTGGTCACCTTCTCGACTTCCACTTGCCCCGCCAATCGATGCGCCAAATATTCCGCAGATATTTTACGAACAATAACGAATTGTGATTTTATATGTTTTTTATTACGGTATTTGAACTTTTTGCATTTTTGTTTCTTTTGTGTCTTGTATTTCAAATGCATTTTTTGTTTTTAGTTTTTATAGTTATGTATTAGTCAGTGAATCAAAATTCAACCATCGCGCAACAATAATGACAATGTCGCAACCTGTATTTGTTGCGACAAACAAACCCATGCGACATAAGTTTGTCCCAACTTGAAAATAATGGGATTAACATCGTACACCACGAGTTTAGAGATTTTTAAGCCTTGCATTGCGATTTTCGAACGGTAACTTCGAGTCGGTAAACAGTGCAGCTCTGGTAAAGCTCTATCATCAAACAGTTTCGACTTTGGGTTAGCAATAATTGATTATTCACGAGTTGAAAAGTACGCAACAAATTCAGCTTCCGTTTTGTCTGCAACAAAAAAATTCGAGATCATGTCATTATCTGTTACCAGTAGGGATAAAGAGTAATCGTCGCACCTTCTTTGTTGCTTGTTTTGTGCCTCTTTTGTCTGACAATTCTCTTCACTGGTATTAGTTATAAGAGGTCATCATTGGGGCATAAGATGTCTGTTGATGTTAATAATAAATAAATAAATAACTGCAGAATACCAAAGCCCGGTATCATACCAAGACGAGGTATTGGTCGCTTACCCAAGTATTGAAAGTAATTTATTTTGGTATTTTGTGGGTATTGATAAAATACCTCAACGAGTTATTGGTTTGATGTTGAGGACTGCTTGGGGTATTACTCAATTATGGAAAAACCACTATTTGTGTGGAAAAGTTACCGATTATTATTTAGGTATTACCATACCTGATGTCATTATTCACGTGTTATGCATAGAATTTACACCAGTTATTATTTTAGGTATTTTACCTTTTGTGCAGGGCTTCCTAATACCTAATTCAGGTGTAGGTATTCGGTTTTCCTTACCTGAGTCTGGTACACTGAGGCAAAAAAAACTTAGGAAGAGCATAAGATCCCCTGAAGACTTGGCGACACTACGATTATTGCCAGCTATTGGTTTGGTGTTGACGACTGCTTGAGTTATTATTCATTTATGGAAAAATCACTATTTGTATGAAAAAAATGCCAATTATTGTTTAGGTTATTACCATAGTTGATGTCATTATTCACGAGTTATGCACAGAATACGCAACAGTTATTATTTTAGGTATTTTACCTTTTATGAAGGGCTTCCTAATACCTCATTCAGGTTGTAGGTATTTGGTTTTCCATACCTGAGTTTGGTAGGCTTAACAATAAACTTGATCAAGACGCAGTACACGATTGTGGATAGAGACAGAGGCATGCCTAGCGTTATTAGTGCTGAGGAAGTGATTAATACGATTGTGTTTGAAGTTGTTGGAGTATTTGAGTATACATGGAGCACCTTGTGACATGTGCAAATGAAATAGGGCTTTTTTCAGACTTTGTCCAGCTTTCATTCCGTGACATAAAAACTCAAACAAAATTCGTTTAGCATAAACTACCGATTTTTCCGGTGGTCGTCAACGGGCATAAAGCGTAGCCGTTAAAAAAGGCAGATCGTAAACTTTCAAAGCTGTAGGCGTAAACTGCTACGGACAATTCTCAATATGAAGGAGGATAATGATGTGTGACGAGGACGCACGAACCACGAGATGTATCGAATGTTAAAGAAACGAATGTTGTTAACGCATAAAATACGACAGATTTCAGTGAGTTGATCACCTAGTGCGAATGTCATAGCCAGTGACAGTTCAGTAACATATGACAACTGACTTCATTCCATTTATCCCCAAAGAATATTTCCTAAAGGCACCCATAAAAGCGTAAAACTGTTCGACATAATTAATACTCGTGAGTAACAGCGCACTCCACCACCACCCGGAAGATAGATTTCATCCAGATGAAGATAAAATCGCAATCATAGGGTTTACAGCAAACAAACATACGGGAAACCATCCCATCATCGTCACTCTCATCATCATGATCGTCAGTCTCGTCATGGTCCAGTTAGGGAATGGCAAATTCACATCGTGATGTTGATTCCGCCACCATACAGAGAAGAAGCTAGAATTAAAAGGACCAGATAAATGATTGTTCTGTGCGTCAGGAGCCGACGGCAGAAGGATGAAACGGAATTGGGGATTTCGATGGAGGAATCCTGCTCGGTCCTCTCTGTCAGTTCATCTCAACTCAGCTTGAGCTGTTGGAAGCACTCTTCGTCGACATAACAAATGGTAAATGTACCCGTCGTGTGATGCCACGCTCCTTGCTGGGTGGATTTGTTGATGGTGAGATTCGAGGTCACTGATAAGCTTAGCAGTGATTCTCCGGAGATCCTCGGGGGGCTTAGGGAGAGATTAATTGCTGCTGGCCATAATTGTCTGAATGGATCAGTGACGAGATTGGGCTTTGGGATTGTGCCGAAGATGTGAGTGGAAAATGTTGGTGATTTGTGGGGAATGTCACTATCAAATAAATGAATGGTCTGATAGCGCTATCTTTGGTGAATCAATCACTCTCGCATCGATCATCCTAACTCGTTTTTGCTTCCAATTCGATTAAGTTTCGATTTTATACTGGTTTAAGAAGTGGAGATTCTTAAAAATGTACATTAAAAGCTGTACGTTCATCGCTTATTGTGTCAAAATGGAAGAGATTCACCACTATGTTAAATTTGCACATTGAGCAGCTTAGAGAAGTTAATAATCAATAAACATTCAAATAAATAATAATGTACAAAACACAAAGCATCCCACACAACATTCTTAAGTCAAACAGAATCGAAGGCACCATCATAAAACCAGAATAAAACCATATTGTTTTTATAACAATTCTTTAAATCTCTTAAAAGCAAATTTATCATCAAATCTACGCTTTAGATACTACATACTTAACAAGGTCCAAACTCATTGCAAATTACTTTTGTGTTGGTTTATGTTTTGTTCGGAAAAAGGAAAATCCTAAAAGCGTGCAACAAAGCCTTTTGCTGGAATGTCTGTAATTATATCAAATCCGACAACAAACAGCAATTAGTAAAGCTTTGATGCTCTTACAAACGTAAGTCAACTTCTCCTTTGTTTCGCAATTCTAAGGCACATTAATCGATCCTCACTTGAATGCATTTGCCTCGATAGTAACAATTAATTATCCAACCACTTAAAGCCGGAAACTTGGGCATGAAAGTGCACTCGACCTGTGATGCATTAAATCTCAACAACAACTGCACCTGCTCTCTCCTCTCTGTGCAGCACACAATCCCTTAAGATCCAGCACAGGCAGCTTCACCGGATTTCCAACTAACCCCCACCTTGGCAGCAGTCCTTCCAGCAGCCGGAATGGGATATATTTATTTATGTAACACCAGATTCATCTTTTTCTCACGTGTTCACGTCAGGTCAGGTCCCCAACAACAACGCAACGCAAGGATGCTTCTTCTACGTTACTGTTGGGCCACCACCGGAAAACCGTTGCCGCTTATAGCCCATTGATAAATGGGTGCATAAACGTAAATATCTATAAGAGCACATATTCGCTTTCGGCGGAAGACGCCCGAGTGGTAAGCCATGAGCCGACAGTAAACACCGCACCGCTCCGCTAGCTGGAGTGGGATGTTTCACTTTTTGCATTCTCTTCAGGAGGCTCGAATAGTCGCCTTCGATGGGGTGACCTGTTAGGGACGCACGTAGAATACAACCCAGTCAAATGATAACTTTCACCGAAGACACCAGCCATCTATGTAATCTGGATTCTGAGCCACCGGAGGATTTTCTGGGTGGTGGGATCTTTGGTTTTCTACGGACCAAAAACTTGCAGTTCTACAGCCTTTTGATACGGTTTAGGACAGCTTCTTATTCTTCTTTATGGCTCTACGTTCCCACTGGAACTTAGCCTGCCTCTCTTCAACTTAGTGGTCTATGAGCACTTCCACAGTTATTAATTGAAGGGTTGTCTTTGCCTGCCATTGCATGAATTTGATTATTGTGGCCTCACAATTGTGAGGCGAGTTCAATGATATACTATGCCCAGTCGAGAAAAGTTCCCGACCGGAACGGACATTGAACCCGACGTCTCCGGATTGGCGATGCAAAACCTCATCCACAAGTCTCTCGCGAAGATAACCGGCGATGATAGGAGCTACCTTCTCAAAGAGATATGCTGGCTGAGTCCTCCGTATAGCGACTGGAAAGTCATTCGATAATCTTTTGAAGTTCCTTTTCTCGACCTCAAGCGTTGGCATGTTTTCACGTTTCAAAAACTCTGACAAACCGAAAGGAATGGAATGAGAAATCTTCATTTACGTAAAGTGAAGCGGTCATTCAAATATTGGAAGGATACTTCCTCACGTAAGGATTAGCGAAACATTTCCCGAATGTGGACAGGTTAGTTTGAGCTGATACACAATTTCCTTTCGGGACAAAGCGCAGAAAAGTGAAATTCCCATACAAATGGCACAAGTATGACTCTCCAGAACTCCTATATTTCCCAACAAAACAACAATTGTTCTTCCCTATCTGGAAGAACTACTCTTCAACTTTTTATTTCTAGCTTTGTATACCTTGGTGAATTGGAAATGAAAAATATGCGACAGATAAAACTTTTTAATGTTTTACGGATTTTGTCCAGTTTTTGCTTAATTTGTTATGGTAAATTTCACATGCAACGTAAACGAGAGTTTGTTTAAGTACACACATGAAAGTTTACATAATGGGTTAATTATTATAGCAGTTAACATTACATAAAACAAAGACTAAACAGATGAAAAAAAAAAGCAAAACTGTTAAGGGGCTGTCCATAAACCACGTGGTCATTTTTTTGGGACTTTTCAACCCCCCCCCCCTCATGACAACGTGGTTTATGGACAGCCCCTAATGCTCCACAGCACAATTGTGTTGGTTCGTCACGAAAGGGATATGGGAGGTCAGAGCATATATGTACTTTGCGTTTGTCCGCAATATGAAACTTCCAGCCAACTTCATGGCATATCCGGGAGTATTTAGGATACCCTTGGTGACGAACTAGCAGTTATGAACGCTTTAACCGATTTTTTTGTCAAATAAATTAGAAGAGGTTTGTAGAACCATCATAGGGAAATGGGTCATGGGTTCCCAACACGCTTTCAGAAGTATTTTTTAAGATTTTTTTAGAGTCGTCATCAACAATTTGTTCACAGATTACTTAAGAAAACATTCCATATTTTTTCTAAGTTATTCTTCTGGAGATTCCTCCAGGTACTTCTTTGGAAATCTTCCAATAATTCTTTAAGAAATTCTTCAAGGGGCTTCTTCACACACTCGTATTGGTATACCTTTAGACTTTTTCCAATGAATTCTTTCTCATAAAGCCTTTCATAGTTTCCATTAGAACTTCTAGCAAAGTTTTCTCCAGAGATATACTGGGAAAATTCTCCGGGCATTATTTCATGAAATGCTTTAAGGATTCCTATGGAAATTGGTTGAGAAATTCTAACTACTAACTACAACTACTTCAGAAAATCTTCCGTGCATTGCTTCTAAAAATGCTGCATAAACATCTTTAGAAAATCCTCTAGAAAATGCTTTCAAATATTTTTCCACGGATTTTTCAGAAACTCATCCTGGGATTGTTTATAAAGGCCTGGCATGAATTGCTTTAAAAATGTTTCTGTGAATTTCTCCAGATTTGCCCTCTAAAACTCCTCCAGACATTCCTCCAGATGTCTATTCAAGTACATAGAAAACATTCCATGGGCTTTCTCAGGAATCTTTTCGAGGATTGTCTCGGAAAATCATTCACGAATACCTTCAGAAGTTCTTCCAATGATTCCTTTAGGAAATCAGAAATTCGGATATCCTTTCAAAATTTCTCTAAAGTTTTCTTCATAAATTCTTCCAGGGATTCCTTTAAAAATCTTCAAGGAAAGCTTCTGAAATTCCTTCTTATATTTTATAGTGGATTCCTCTAGAAAATCATCCATGAATATCTTCCAGTTTTACTTCATGGATTCCTTTTAAAGTTCTTGCAGAAATTCTTTTAGAAAATCTTCAAAAATAAACAACTCACGGTATTTCTGTAGAAAATTTAAGAAATTTTTCTTAAAAAAAATCTCTAGGGATACACGGTGTCAAAATCTCGGTTATTATGGAACTTTCATGTATCTCGATTTTCTCTTCGAAAATGAGTAATATTTTTGCTACATTTTTATAATCGGGAGACTAGAAAATTTTTCATTGGTGAAATTGTTTCCATACATTTTGTATATGACGTATTAAGCTTAAAACTGTATTTTCTCATTTTCCCGATGGAATATTTTCAAAGTTTCCATTTTTAAAATATAGCGAAAATGCTGGCATTCTTTTAAGAAAAATTAAAAGTACACGAAAGTTTGAATTCGAAATGTTGACACCGTGGGATACCTTCTTCACAGATTTCTAAAAGGACTCCTTTTGAAAGCCTTCAATGGATTGCTTCAAAAACTCATTCGGAAAATCTCCAAGGGATTCCCTTTGAAATTTATGATGGAATTTGTTTTGATTTTTTTTTTCAGAGAACTATCCAAGGATTCTTATGGAAATTCTTCTAGAGGTTTCTTGGAAATTCTTCCACGGCTTCCTTTAGAAATTCATGCAGATACGCTACAATGAGCTCCTCTAGGAACTCCAGGAATTTATCCAGGTATTACATCTTGGATTACAATCTTATCTCATGAAGGTAAGGATCTCCAGGAATCTCTAAAGGGATTCCTTCAGAGCTTATTACTTAATTCAAACAGGGGTTTCAGCAAAAAATCATACAGAGATCATGGATGGGAACACTTATTTCAAAAAAGTTACACTCACTTGCTATTCTCTCAGCTCAGAAATGGAGGACTTCTACCTTGTAGTTTTATCTCAAAGTTTGGGTCATACCACAGACCGAAGTCGGTAGAGTACTATGATGGCGACTGTCCACACGATGAGTGTAAATTACACTCATTTCGTGGAGAGTAGTATCCATATCACTGTCACAACTTTGATATACGTGTACGACTATATTTATTCAGAAAACCTTCAGATAAATGTTTGAGGAGAGTTCTTGACGGTTTTGGAGTGGTCTGTAGTTGGTTCTTCAATCCCCCAACACGATTAGAAAGTTCCTTAGGATTTCCAGAAATAACCAAAGTAGAGCGTCCTCGCGATGACTTACACGCTAACGCCGCTCAGCACAAAAGTGCATAATTTCCAGACTACACCAAAAATGTGTAACCCTTGCACATTCACAAAATCAGCTCCTGTGTCCGCAAAATAGTTAAATTCGCAAAAATGTTTGTACAGCAATCTAGCTAGGTTTACTAGTGACCTTGGAAAACAATAAAAAATCGACATTTCGCATCTAGACGAGCGTACGAGCTGTTTTTTGAGAATGTGTAACTGTAACACATTTTTGTGTGGTCTGGAAATTATGCACTTATGAGTAGGGCTTACACATTTTAGTGCTGAGCGGTTTTACTGTGTAGAATCCCCTTTCTGCCTGGATAGCAGTGGGCATAATTCTCCGGAATTCACTAATTATAACTCGCGACATGAAACTAGTTAACCGTATTTAAACACCTTTATTATACACTATACATATATTTACAACGGACACTTATATTAAAACCCCATTTATTGGGTAGTTGGCCTTGGACCTCCTTCGATATCCGCAGAGACGGTGATTTAGCCAACCACCAACAGAAATTGGGTAGTTGAGGGGTTGTACAGGGCCAGGAGTTCCATATAGGGTATCGCGCTACTTGGGCGGTGGCTTCTATATTCGTCTGTTTTCCACTATAACTCAGTCAATTTTGAACCAATTGACTTGAAATGTTGTACACGGGTAGATACTATACCTATCTCACTGCATTCCAATAATTGTGTCAATTTGTTCAAATTTGACTGAGTTATAGTGGAAAACAGACGAAAATAGAAGCCACCGCCCAAGTAGCGCGATTCCCTAGTTCTATTTCTGCAGCTCTAAGCCCACCTGTGTGGTGGAAAAGGCCTTCCCGTTTTCTTCCAGGCGTAGAATACTAACTCGCGGTTTTGGTTTAAGGATATACATCCCAACACTTTGTTGAACTAGTATTTACAATGTTTAAACAGCCTGTAGCCGCCGACCATGGCGGTTGGATATATGCGGTTGAATATATCAAGCCTAACTTTACGAAACATCATATCTAACAAAATCCATGAGCGGAGAAAATCGAAGAGGAAGTTCGATGTTCCCATAGCAACACATACATTGAGCATTTCGGAAACGTGAAAAATTCGGGTATTTTTTTACAAATCATCCTCAAATCTGAGTAATACAAGTAGTCCTCAACGAAATTCAGCGCCACATGTGAAAATTATTTTTTTGTTTACATATGTTACATACGGTGTTTGGTAAAGTTAGGCTTGATATACTCCATATAGACTATTTTTTCGATAGTATACTTCTGAGCTGAGAGAATAGCAAGTGAGTGTAATTTTTTCTAAGTGAGTGCTTCCATTTCTGACAGAGATCCCTCATGATTCTTCCGGATGTTTATTATCAAACATTCCTCCAGGATTCCCATCGAGGATACCTGTAGCAATACCCCCTCAGGTTCTTCCAGGGATGCATCAGTAAATTTATCCCAAAATGTTTACTAGGAATTTCTAAACACAAAAATAAGCGGGATGAAAGAGAGGGCATGTGCCACTATTAGCTGGCTACGCAAGTGCTCCCTTGCTGTTTGAGTACATAGAAAATAATTGATAAAGCTATAAATGTTTCCAATAATATTTAATTTAATAAGGTCGATAAACTAGAAAAACTTAAATGTCTCAAAAACCTTCTTCCCATTCGACGAGCTACGACGTCAACGTTGCCAAAGCAAACAGATGAAGCCCTCTATTGCCAGCAGCCAGCGGCGCGGCAGTGAAAAGATGTGTTGTACTTTCCAGCCAGCCAGCCCCCATCCACGACGAGTGCCATCTCAGCCCGACTGCTTAGCAACTTCTATAGAAGTAAAGGATTAACAGCTCAACCTCAGCCAGCTTTCGAACGCTTATCCTGTCGGCCTGATGCCATGGCTGCCATAAGTTGTAGGAGTAGGTAGTGTGGGTAAATCTATGCACATTGCACACCTACCTGCCGGAGTGTGGTGATTTTTCTCCCCGTTCAGCAGCAAGTACTCCGGAAAGGATGACGTGCCGGACCTCCAGCTGCTGTTTCCGCATGTGACAGACACACCGTAATCGGCTTAGTTTCTTACTGTGTCGTAGGAACTTGAGCTGTATGGTGGCAATCCTTCAGTTGATGACCTGAAAAAAAGGAAGAAGAGAGAAACAGGAATGAGAATCGGAGGATTATAAATCGAAGTCACGTTTAGAAATGTGCGTCAAATTATTTTTATAGTCATTAAACTTATTGTAATAATTGTTATATTTTAATTAATTGTCAAACTATCATGTTGCTTTAGTTTGTCAATGGCAGTTCTCCAACGTCGGTCACGCCCAATTGCGCACCACGCCCGCTTACACCAAATTTGTAGAATAATTTTTCAGAATGCCCGTATCATATTCTGTCTACCAAACTGGACAAAACTGGACAAATATAGCTTTACCATACCTTACCGGTCAGACTAAGGGCTGAGTGGAATCTGCTGTACAGAGTAGCCACCTCCATTCTACTCGGTCCATGGCTGTGTATCACCAGTACCGCATTCTGCGAAGGGTCCATAGATCGTTCTCCACTTGATCAACCCACCTAGCTCGCTGCGTATCACATCTTCTTGTACCGAACGGATGACTCTCGAGAACTATTTTATTCGGGTTGCTATCCGACATCCTGACGACGTGACCCGCCCAACGTAGCCTCCCGATTTTCGCGGTGTGGACGATGGTTGGTTCTCCCAGCAGCTGATGCAGCTCGTGGTTCATTCGCCTTCTCCAAGTCCCGTCTTCCATCTGCACTCCGCCGTAGATGGTATACGCAACATCTTCCACTAGAAAACTCCAAGGGCGCGTTGGTCCTCTGTACGTAGAATTCATACGAAGCATAGTGGACTACCAGTCTAATCAGCTTTTGTAGATAGTTTTCGTGTGACGGCGAAGTTTATTCGATCGTAGAGTGCTGCGGAGTCCAAAGTGAGCACGATTTCTGAACCGCCCTGAAACGCCTTGAAACGCTTTGAAACGCCTCCAAAACTCCCATGAAACAAAATAAGCCTTTGAGCCCCCCCTTAACATTCTTGAAACGCATTGAAACGCCTCGAAACGCCTTTAAACGCTTTGAAACGCCTATGAAACCCCTATGAAACCCCTATGAAACCGGCGAGAAATTCACCTGCAAACCTCTGAAGCCCCCTAAAACCCTCCTTAAAACGCTTTGAAACGCCTATGAAACCCTCATTAAATCTGCGTGAAGTTCACCTGCGAAGCTGTTAAGTCCCCTCAAACTCACCGGAAACCTCCAAAAATTCCTTCAGAAGATCCTTGCGAATTCATCCAGGAATCCCTTGAAAATTTCTTCAATAGTTCCTTGGAAATTCCACCATCAGTTCTTAAGAACTACTGCAAAAATTTCTAGGCAATTTCTACAAAAGTCCCAGAGAGTGTAGTGTTTCTTGGAGCTCCAAGGAAATTCCTTTATGAGTTTCATGGAAATTTCTGTACAAGTCCCAGAGAATTTCTCCAGAAATTTCCCGAGAATCCCTTCATGGATTCCCCAAGAATATCACGGGAATCCCCTTAGAAGCAACCGATGTATTGCTGCAGTAATTGTATTAGAATCCCTCCGGAATTTCTCAGGCAATTTCCCTACGATTTTTTTTAATTAACTACATAAATTATCCGGAAATTCCATCTACAACTTTACTTCACAAGTCTTCCGAAAACTCCTCCAGCATGGTTGCTCGGATTTATTTCCAAGAGTTTATCAAAAAAAAATCCGGAAATTCTTCCAGAAGATCCTCGGGAATTCATCCTTAAGCTCATAAGGAATTCCTCCAGAAGATAATTGGGAATCTCTACAGTAGATTCTCGGAAATTCCTTAAGAAGTTCCTCGGGAATTCCTCCAGCAGTCCCTCGGAATTTCCTCCAGAAGTATCTCGGCAATTCTTCAGGAAATTATCGGGAATTCTTCCACAAGTTCTTCTTGAATTCTCCCAAGGATTTTGCGGGAGCTCTTCCAGAAGTATCTCGGGAATTCCTCCAGGAGATCCGCGGGAATTCCTAGTGGAGATCCTCAGGAATTCCTCCAGGAGTTCTTCGGGAACTCCTCCAGAAGTTGCTTAGGAATTCCTCCAGAAGATCCTCGGACTTTCCTCCAGGAGTTCTTCGGGAATTCCGCCATGAGTTCTTCGGAAAATTTCTCCAGGAAATCCACAGGAATTCCTTCTGGAGATCATCGGAAATTCCTCTAGGAGATCCATGGGAATTCCTCTCAAAGATCTCAAGAAATTCCTTCATCAGTTCTTCAGGATTTCCAACAGGAGTTTCCCGGCAATTTCTATAGAAGTCCCCGAGAGTAAATCTTGAAGCTACCATGAAATTCCTTCAGGAGTTTCATGGAAATTTCTCCAAGAGTCCTCGAAAATTTCTCCAGAATTTCCATGAAATTTACTTCAGAAGTTCACCAAGAACTCCTCCAGCAATAATGCATGGTTCTCTCCAGGTGTTCCCAAGTATTTTTCATGTTTTTTCTCGAAAATTCCTAAAGAAGTTCCTCGTATTTACTTCCACGAACTCTATAAAGAAATCCGAAAAGTCATCCAGGAGTTCCATGGGTATTTCTCCCGGAATCTTTCGGAAATTCCTCCAGTACATCCTCGGGAAATCGTCCTGGAGTTCATCGGGAATTCTTCCAGGAGTTATTCAAGAATTCCTCCAGGAGGTCCTCGGGAATTCCTTCAGGAGTTCCTCGAGAATAATTCAAGAAGATCTTCAGGTAATCCTCCAAGAAGATCTTCGGGTAATTCTCCAGAAGATCCTTAGGGATTCCTCCTGGAAATCGTCAGGAGTTCCTCGAAGAGTTTAAGTTTGAAAGTTTTACCGAGAAAATGCTAGAGGGATTCTCGAGGATCTCCTGGAGAAATTTGCAAGGAGCTCTTGGCGAAATTTCCAAGGATATTCTTTAGGAATTCTCCTTCTTTAGGAAAACTCCTAGAGGTCTACCCGTGAATCTCCTGGAGAGATTTCCGAGGAACTCCTGGAAGAAGTCACGAGGAACTCGTGGAGGATTTTCCGTAAAACTCCTAGAAGAATTCCCTAGGTACTCCTGGAGGAATTCGCGAGTATCTCGTAAAGGAGTTCTTAGAGGAATTTCCAAATATCTCGTAAAAGAGATCTTAAAGAAATTCCCAGATAATCTCTGAAGGAATTCCCAAAGAACTTCTGAAGAAATTCTCGGCAAACTCCTGAAGTAATTCCTGAGTAACTCCTGGAGGATTTTTTGGAAAATTTATGGAGGAATTCCCGAAGAACTCATGAAAGAATCCCTGAGGAACTTCTGGAAGAAGTCGCGAGGAACTCGTGGAGGATTTTCCGTAAAAGTCTCGGAAGAATTCCCTAGGTACTCCTGGAGGAATTCGTGAGTATCTCGTAAAGGAGTCTTAGAGGAATTCCCGAGTATCTCGTAAAGGAGATCTTAAAGGAATTCCCAGATAATCTCTGAAGGAATTCCCGAAGAACTTCTGAAGAAATTCTCGGCAAACTCCTGAAGCAATTCCTGAGTAACTCCTGGAGGATTTTTTGGAAAATTTATGGAGGAATTCCCGAAGAACTCATGAAAGAATTCCTGAGGAACTCCTGGATGAATTACGATGAACTCCTAGAGGAATTTCTGAGGAAATCCTGAAGAAATATTTGACGAACTTCTGAAGGGGTTCCTGTGGATCTCCTTGAGGAATTCCTGAAGAACTCCTTGAGGAATTCCCGAGGAACTCCAGGAGGAATTTTTGGGGGAACTCCTGGAGCAATTCCCGAGGGACTTTTAGAGGTATAGCCAAGAATCCCTTGAAGAGGTTCCCGAAGAACTCCTGGAACGAAGCATCTCCATGGAGCTAGTGGAGAAATTCCCGAGAAACTCTTGGAAGAATACCTGAGTAACTCCTGGATGAATTCTTGAGAAACTCCTGGATGAATTCCCGAGGAACTCCTAGTGGAATTCCCGAGGAACTCCTGAAGGAATTCCGCGGAATACATGGAGCAATTCCCGAGGGACTCCTGAAGAAGTTCTCGGTAAACTTCTGGAGGAATTCCCGAGGAATTCATGGGGGAATTTGCGAGGAGCTCCTAGAGGTATTCGCGAGAAGTTCATGAAGGGATTTACAAGGATCTCCTGAGGTACTCCTGGAGGAATTCCCGAAGAACTTCTAGAGCAATTCCCGAGGAACTCCAGGAGGAACTTCTCCTCCTTCCGAGGAATACATGAAGGAATTTCCTAGGAATTACTAGAGGAGTTCCCAAGGCACTTGCGAAGAAATTCTCGGCAAACTCCTGGAGGAATTTCCAAGAAACTGTAGGAATCTGTATGTTTTTATCAACAAAAATTGAAACGCATTTCAACTGAAATTGTTCCAATATTTGAATTATTGGGTTTGATCAAAAATATAAATACTATTTTTAAGCTTTCAAAAGTCTTCAAAAGTCTTCACATAGATTTTAAACTTCAAAATGTCTTCACAAAAATAAATGTCTTCACAGAAGTTCAAATGTCTTCACATTGAAGACATGTCTTCACATCTGGCATCCCTGCTCGAGAGTATCCCTGATGCTCGCACCAAGGTTTTTATATATTGTAAGGTTGAGCATGACGTTTATTTTGCGGAGAAAAGCAGAGGAAGCGAAATTTTAAAGGAATTTGAGAAGGCGGGGGATTTGTTTTCAGAATTTCTCACGGTGAAAAAATAATGGCCGCTCAGCCAGTTTTGACATCTAAGACTACCTTAGAATATGTAAATACCTTGGCTCGCACTACGCACATCACTCGATCCATCGTCGCCTCGATCAATCATATTAATTAATCCGGGAATCCGTTCTCGAGCATAATCTGCCATAGCTGGTCTCGATCGATTGCATCATACGCCGATTTGAAATCGATGAACAAGTGATGTGTGGGCACTAGGGCGGCCCACACTTATATGAAAAACAAAAATTTCGAAAAAATGCCAAGTCTTACCTCCTAGATCAATTGTTTTGGACTCCCAGAAGCTACGTCCAAAATTTGAGCAAAATCGGTTGAGTCTAAGGGGGCGCTCAAAACGCTTAAAGTTTGTATGGAAAAACATGGCTAAATGTATGCAGAAATTTAAAGTTTTCGAATTTTGCCGCTAGGTGGCGCTGTAAGCGTTCAATGAATAAACCCTTTTGTGTTATTGTAGGTGAGTATATGCCAAAGAACTTTGTCGAAGTCTGCGAAGTGATCCGACAGCTGGGAAAAAAGTTATACCCTAGGCCTAGGCAAAGTGAGGCAAAGTATTGAGATTTCATTATTGATATTATTCCTCTACATGTATTGGTAAAACAACAATAAAGTTTATCCTCACATTACCTAGGGTATAACTTTTTTCACAGACTTTGGATTACTTTGCGGTCTTCGACAAAGTTGTTTGGCATATAGTCACCTACAACAACACCAAAGGGTTTATTCATTGAACGCTTACAGCGCCACCTAGCGGTAAAATTCGAAAACCTCCAATTTTTGCATACATTTGGTCAAGTTTTCCCATACAAATATCAAGCGTTTTGAGCGTCCCCTTAGGCATAATTGATTTTGCTCAAATTTTGAACGTAGCCTCTGGGAGTCCAAAACAACTGATTAAGGAGGTAAGACTTAGCATTTTTTTTAATTTTTGTTTTTCATATAAGTGTGGGCCACCTTAGTGGGCACGTTGTATTCGCGGCATTTCTGCAACACCTGGCGGATGGCGAACATCTGGTACTCTCTTGCATTCGATAATAGATAGCGGCATGAAATTTGAGAGAGTATCTTGGGCGCCATCCACAAATTACGTAACGCTCTATGGGGAGGGGGGAGTATGACCGAGCGTTTCGGTCCATACAAAAATTTTCGGATTTTCATACAAAAAAGCGTAACGGAGGGGGGAGGGGGGGAAGTGTCGAAAAATGTCGATTTTAGCGTTACGTAATAAATGGATGCTGCCTTGTAGGCAGCGCTCAATAGTGTGATTGCGCGATAGTTCCCGCAATCCAACTTGTCGCCCTTTTGGTAGATGAGACGAGACACACGATACCATCCATCCATTCCTCCGGTAATACTTCCTTCTTCCAAATCTTGGTAATGACCCAATGTAGTGCGCTCACTCACTTGATAGTTGATCTGCTCCAGCGGCTTTGTTGTTTTTCAACAAGCCAACCACCTCCTCCATCTCTTGGAGGTTAGGGGCCGGAAATCTTTCGTCCTGCGCACGTACTCCTAGACCTGTTACCACGCCACTTTCAGTGCTTGCAACGTCACCATTGAGGTGCTCATCGTAATGCTACCACCACCTGACGCTTGCCCGTGGTTGCCTTGGAGCATGTCTGCTTGTGGCACAAAGCCTCTGCGCGGGCGGTTCAGCTTCACGTAGAACTTTCGTGTGTCCTTAGCGCGGTACAGCTCTTCCATCGCTTCGCGATCTAGTTCTTCCAGCTAGCGCTTCTACCTCCGGAAGACTGAGTTCTGCCTGTTCCGCGCCTGTCTATAACATGCCTCATTCGCTCTCGTACGTATTCTCGCCCATGCTGCATTCTTCTCGTTTTTCAACTCTTCACATTCACTGTCGTATTAGTCGCTTCTGTGATTAGGAGTCGCGAAGCCTAGTGCTGCAGCAGAGGTTCTACCTATGGCGGATTGGATGTCCTTCCAGCCATCTTCAAGTGTAGCTGCGCCAAGCTGCTCTTCCGTTGGTAGAGCTAATGCTAGCTGCTACACGTAGTCTTGAGCCACTTCTACGTTATGCAACTGCTTGATATTGAACCGCAGCGTTCGACTTCGACGTGTGGTAATAACTGTCGAAAGTTTTGAGCGCATGCATAAAGCAACCAGCAGTTTAAGCCTCATTAAGGATGTTGGGTTAACCGTAGAATAAAGCGAGCTCGTTGTGCGTTCTTTGGTCGTTAACAGTTTTACTGCACGCCGTCGAAGATCGTCCATAGCACTCGTCACTCGAACACTACAAATGCTCGGAACAAGTGAAGCATTGATTGCGAGCCTTATAACATACAATAAACTCAATCAATCTGTGTAATTATCTAGCTTAACCCTTGAAGGCGGCATTCTGAATGGTGATCGTTTGGCAGTCCATTCAGGTGTTCATTGATATGCTGCTTTCACCTTTCAATTTTTGCACATTTCGAGACACGAAGCTCTTTCGGCAAGAGTTGAGCTTTTGATAGAAGTTACGTGTCCCTTGAGACCGGTACAACAATTCCTCATTATTCACTTCTTTCAGCCTGCATTTTTTTTCTCTCGGAAGAGATGGGTCTGCTGCTTGATCGCGGAGAGTTTTGATCACAGTTTGACGACCAGGTAGTATTATATGTTAGCGTGGCCCTAACATAGGTCCTGACGTCGATATTCTAAAAGATGTGCCATTCAGGAATCAGAATGTGGTTATTTCGTGATTTCGTCGGATAAGAAAAGACTACTACGAATGTCTCAAGATTTACAAACAGTAGGGATAAACTTTCCATTCGTAGTAAAATGAGCTACATGCAAAAAGAGTAGGTCAGGTTTAACCCACATAAACGCAAATCACCTACGATATCTGTGATGTTAACAGTATTGCAAGCATCCTAAAATAATCCTGTCAAAACGCCAAAATTTCAAACTCCATGAAAAAAAATCAGCATTCATACAAAGCACAATTCGGTAGCTACGGGAGCAGCAACGTACCATGCGCCATGTGAGCCAACAGGAGTAAATATCAATAAACGTTAACGTTTATGGCTCTTTATCGCGCTTTCCACAGGTGCCACCACGACTCGGCGGCGGGCGGTGCGGTGCGGTGGTGGGTGTCGCTTTTCAAAACGGATATGTTTAGTTTCCATTGCAGCGACGATGGAGCGTATGCATGCCATACCTTAGGTGAACCACCACCAACCATGAGCAACGCGAAGGGAGCAGCCAGCAAGCGCCAGCGGTGTGTGGTGTTACCTCACATCCAAGTTGCTACAGGTACCATGTGTAACTTTTAATAGCTTTAGAGCAAATATAAATAATGAGAGTTAAACCGCAGTTTTTCTCCATTTCCATTCATGGGTGGAAATGCTGACGGTGCTTGTTGTGTGGATTTTTCTACGAAAAATGCATGCAGCAGATTTATTATAGAAACTTGTTTCTTTCAAAAAACTGCAGCAACGCGTTTCGATTTCAAAGTGCTGCATCTGCGAGTCGGAAGGATCTTTTTAGTGTTTTGCTCCCATTTCTGTGCAAATGTATGATAACATAATAGTTCCTCTGCATGTTGCGGAGCTGGAAACCTCTAAGAGTGCGGTTTAGTAGTGCTTTTGCTTGCGAATGTGGCTTTCTTTACTGTGACTATTTACTGAGCTGAGAATGCAACTAGAAGATCTTCTATTCCGACAAGCGTTGTTTCACCTGTTGAATTCCCGAATTTTTCAGCGAATGATGTGCGTACCGTTGAAAAAATAACTTTTAACATTGGATGGCAACATTGATCACAGGTGTTATCTTTTATATACTAAAGTTATTCAGGCACTCAGATCATATATCTAAACTATCATTGCAAAATGGTTTGCTACCTTTCATCCACGCCTTATGGCATGGTATTCAGTAAAAAATTCTCGAGGGATTCTTGTAAGAATTGCTCACAGAATTCCAAGTCGAACAACTGGAAAAAAATATCGAGGAATTTCTTAAAAACATGTGTGGAGGAATTCTTGGAGAAAATATTGGCAGAAATTCTTGGAGGAATCGTTAAAGGATTTTTTGGACGAACTACACCGATAAAGTAATAATACACAAGAGTAAAGCTTGTAGAGCTTGAAGGTCCTAATCCCAGAATACAGTGATAGACCCGTTTAGCCGAGGCCAAAAAAAAATTCAAAAAAGTGTCAGGAAACTCGTACAAAAGATTTTATGCTAAAACTTTTTTATGTCAGTGATAGTTTATCTAGTACTGTTTTATAAAAAAGTGATACATCACACTTACATATACACTGAAACAAAAACGAGGGTAGAAACCCTTCAAATGTAATTTTTTTGCCTAGACATTCGTTTAGCCGAATTGTACAATTTTTAGAATTCCATGATAAAAAACTAACAAATTTCTAAAAATATCCAACAAAGTCGTTTTGTATGGCGACCTGCATTATAGATCGACTTGTAAATTATGAATTGGATTGTTTTCGGAAGTGTTGCCATATTAATTTTACATGTATCTCATATAAATATTTCATAATATTGTAAATGTTTCCAAATTGAGATTGAAAGTTTCGTGACGAATGCAGGTTGAAAATTTACGAAAAACAATGTTTTTAACAGAAAAAAATAAAGTAAACCATCAAAAAATCACGTATTTAAGTGTTGTTTTGATGAAATATGATGGTTTCACTTGCATAAATCAGAGCTCTTACTACTATTACGTCTTCTCATAGCTCCCAAAATCTTCTAAACTGTATTGTGGCTGAAATAACATACATTGGATGACTCACAATTTGAGAAATGGCACCGAAAGTAATCAAATTTCTAGCAAGAACTACTTGTTTAATAATTTAGACGTTCTTTTCAAATAAATCATGTTAAAAATGAATGTGGTTCAAAACTAAGACTCATTTATAATATATTTCTTCGGATTGAATGAAATAATCCAATTGTTAGACCATATTTTGCATTTTTGTATGAGCAGCTGCTTTTAAATAAACAGGGTACAAAAATTCTGACACTTCTTGCAGTTCTTTCACTTAGCAGTCTTCTAACTCATTTGCTCATTTGGTAATGCTCTTATCGAACAGGAATACTCCACAGGCATTAGGGCACGTCTTTATTTCAATGCAGAACTATTTATTTTAGCTTTTATCAATCCCATTTTAATGTTTAACCAACCAAAAACCAATATACTTATTTTTTTCATGACATTTTATGTAATAATTTGAACATTTCTAACAATATTTCTGAGCCATATTTCCAAAACTGCTAATGCAGCTTACGTTTGGGTGTTTACAGAAATCATTTTTCTTAAATAAATTTGTTTATCATCGCTTCTCCTTATTGAGACATTTTTTTATAAAATTTCTCTGAATTTCACAAATAAATAAACTTTTAAGGTCAATTATCTTGCTAACACGTCATAAACTAAATTGCCTATATCGTCGAAATATTTTCACGAAATTGCAAAGAAATCTATTGAAAACAAATTTTTAATTTACCTCGGCTAAACGAATGTCTAGGCAAAAAATGACATTTGAAGGGTTTTTACCCTCGTTTTTGTTTCAGTGTATATGTAAGTGTGATGTATCACATTTTTATAAAACCGTACTAGATATACTATCTCTAACATAAAAAAGTTTTATCATAAAATCTTTTGTATGAGTTTCCTGACACTTTTTTTTTAATTTTTTGGCCTCGGCTAAACGAATGTCTATCACTGTAGTTTGGATGACCTATATCACCAAGTGAATGTTGCTAAGTTATCAGAATTGCACTCTGAGGCTCTAATAAGTAGCGTAGAATATATTCCGCGAGCATTCGCGTCATGATGAAGATATTGCCCATACATAAAAATACATTGGGTCCATTTGTATGCCAGTGGACACCCAAATAGAAACATATAGAGATATTCGTAATAAAGGGTGATACGGTCAAAATTTGGTCACACAATTTGTTTCATAACTTGAAACTGCGTACACCAAAACAGCTGAATTTTGGACGAGTAATGGTACTTTATATGTAGCTTATACCATAAAATTTTCATCAAAATCGGTTTAGTATTTGCGGAGATATTGTGAATCCTAAAAACTGCAATTTGAAAATTTTGTACAAAGAGGATTAAAAAATAAGAACACATTTTTACTCTTTTGTTTATAGAGCCAGAAATACTGAACCAATTTCAATGAAAATTTTTCTGTATGTAAAGTATACATATCAAAATGTTGTGTAAAAATTTCATTCAATTTGATCCAGCCGTTACAAAGTTATATTTGTTTAAGTGGTCAAATTTTGTCAAATTTTGTCAAGTCAAATCAATCTTTGGTCACACAATTTTTTCATAACTTTAGATTGCGTACACCAAAACAGCTGATTTTTGGATCAGTAATGGTACATTATATGTAGCTTGTACCATAAAATTTTCATCAAAATCGGTCTAGTATTTGCGGAGATATTATTGAACCCTGAGATCTGCAATTTTAAAATTTTGTGCAAAGAGGATTCACACATTTTTACTGTTTTATTTATAGAGCCAGAGATACTCAACCGATTTCAATGAAAATTTTTCTGTATGTGTAGTATGCATATCAAAATGTAATGTAAATATTTCATTCAATTTGATCCAGCCGTTACAAAGTTATATTTGCTTAAGTGACACCCGGTCAGTTTTTTTCATATTCAAACTGCTACAACTTTGAAAGTATTCATACAAAATGGCTCAAAATTTTACTAAATATGTTATTTACATAATAGTATTATACTGTAAAATTTTGATAAAAATCGGAGCAGAATTGATAGTTCTATAATCAAAATTGTGCATTACTGACCTTAAATTTCCGAAAATTTACTATGGAGCGCCTTTGTACAAAATTTTAAAAAGGTAGGTCGATGGTTTTATCTATATATCAACCAATACTTAATCGATTTTGATGAAAATTTTATGGTATAAGCTACATATAATGTAGCATTACTGGTCCAAAAATCAGCTGTTTTGGTGTCCGCAGTCCAAAGTTATAAAAAAATTGTTTGACCAAATTTTGACCGTATCACCCTTTATTATGAGGTGCAACAGACACAATCGGGAAAGAATTATGCCGATAGAGTGAAGAGAAACAAGAGTAGAGCCTGTAGACCTCCAGAATGGTTTGGAAAGCCTGGAACATCCCATTAAAGTACCAAAATCATTGTAAACAACATACTGTATCGTATCATACTTTATTTGTAAAAAATATTCGAGGAATGTAGTACATACTGCTGATGGAGCAGTACATTGTAGATATTGTAACCCAAACTTCAAAATTTATTAGAGCCCATTTGTATTTCACGGAGTGTCCAACTTCCACAATATCAAGTTGCTCGTAGGATTGCGAGGCCTAATGGACATCAATTTGACTATATTTCTTGAAATGATGGAAAATGTTGTAGATCTTAAACAAAAGAATTCCAGTGTAGTTTGGATGACCTAGATCACTCAATTCATGCACCATGGATTTTCTAGTGGTACTTTGATGCTTTTTGAGTACCGTACCCTTTGTTCTGTTACATAACGTTACAAAAAATAACTTTAGGTCTGTCTCAAGAGCAAACTTATGTGTCTCTGACAGATTTTGGGTCGCTGAATGCAAATCTGGGCTCAGATTTGTTCCAGCATGTCACAATTTTGAGCTATATTTCAATTTTAGGGCAAATTATGCGATTTTGGGCTTTTTTGACTGCTAGCCATGGACATATTTTTTTTTTCAAGCAATCAAATGATAAATTGGTCAGTTAAAATCTAAATTAACGACTCATGCAAAATATTTCGTTTTACCAAATTGAATTTGTTAGTTTTAAGCGATTTATGTTAGGTACGATATTTCTCATACAAGTCACCCTCCAAAAGTTGCATGCAAGTTTACATACTAACATTAACTTCTTTAATCTATCTAATTTGATTTGGTAAAACGGAATATTTTATGCTTAATGTCTTGCAGTCAGAAAAGCCCAAAATCGCAAATTTTGCCCTGCAAGCTGCAAATTGAGGTATAGTTCAAAATTGTGACGAACTGGAGCAAATCTGAGCCCAGATTTAGCTTCAGCGGACCAACATTTTTCAGAGTTGCGCTGTGTTATCATTCATATAATTTTTCGGCTACCAGCAAAAAGGAGGATGGTGTAAAGAGGGAAGCGCCATGCATTTCTTAGCACAACTATTCTGCCCCACTCGCATAACAGTCCCATCTTTGCTGGGTTTCCTAATCATATGGAATGTTATGCGAGTAGGGGCAGTATTCCCCTTGACTATAAAAAAGACTCCAGTATTTTTTTTTTTTTTTTTTTAATAAATCGTCCCAGATGTTTACGGATAAAAGGGCGTTTCAGGGCATTTCAGAGTGTTTCAGGAACGCTTTAGGAGTATTCCTAGAGGCTTTAGAAAGACATAATTTAATTACAGGGGTGTTTGAAAATATTTTCAGGGGCCTATAAAGGGGGTCTCTGGAGCCTTTCAAAGGTGTTCCAAGGGGTTTCATAAGCACTTAAAATTGATCATGATGATATCAAGAGTGTTTCAATGGGATTACGATAGTTTCAGGGGTGTTTTAAGGCATTAACGGTCAGGGTTGTATCAAAATGGGTTTCAGGAACACACTCAAAGCAAACGGGTTTCAAGAGAATTCATATGGGATAAAGGAGATCTCATGGACGTTTAAGGGTTTTTGTGAAGAGGTCCTGAAAATCCTCGGAAACTTTTTGAAATGCATTGAAACTTCCAGAAATGCCTCCGGAAAACCCGCTCAGACCCCCGAAAACACCGCTGAAACCTGCACCGAAAATCAATGACCCACATTCTTACACTTTTGGATCTTGAGTTACCAACATGACTCTTCCGCAGTTTTCGGTACCACTGGAACTTCAGATCAACTGTCATTTCATTCTTCCATGATCTTGATATGTGTTACAATTACGGTAACAAGGCAAACAACATTCAAGCACACAATATAAGAAGAATTCTTCAGAAATATACCTAGGAATCTATAACTTAATCCAAGGAATCTTTCAGGAATTCACCGGTTTCTTCAAAAATGCATTCATTTATCCACGACTCCAAACAGGGATTCTTCAAGAGATTCCTTCGGTAATTCATAGAGCTGCCTTCCCCCGTGTATACTTCGTTGTTTTTTTTTCGATAATTCTTCCAGAATCTCTTCTAAAGCTGCCTTCAGATATGTCTCTAGAAATCTCGTCTAGAATAACTACAGAAATAGCTTTAGAAACTTCTCATGAAATTTTTGTACCATACTTTTAAGCAGTTGAAATGGTTCTCTAGACATTCTTCCAAGATTTCCTCAAAAAAAACTTTCACGAATTGCTCCGGATATTCTCTCAGAAAATCCATGAATTTGGATAAGGGATTCCACTATGAATTTTCCTAAATATTCCTCAATAAATTTCTAAAGCAATTCCATCAAGCAGTTTTTTAAGGAATTTCTTCAAGAATACTATAAGGTACTATAAGGTACTATATATAGAAATACTATATATTTCTTCATATAGGGCCCATATAGCCGAGGCGGTAAACGCACGGGTATTCAGCATGACCATGCTGAGGGTGACGGGTTCGATTCCCGGTCGGTCCAGGATCTTTTCGTAAAGGAAATTTCCTTGACTTCCTTGGGCATCTCCTTCGTGCCTGCCACACGATATACACATGCAAAATGGTCATTGGCAGAGGAAGCTCTCAGTTAATAACTGTGGAAGTGCTCATAGAACACTAAGCTGAGAAGCAGGCTTTGTCCCAGTGAGGATGTTACGCCAAGAAGAGGAGGAGAGGATATATTTCTTCAAAAATATCCGTGGGATTCTTTCAGGTTTTCGTCTAGGGATTTTCTAAAATAATACCTTCAGAAATTTCTACCAAAATAAATAGAAGATTTATAGAAAAATAATCCTTCCAGCATTCTTTTAGAAGTTCCTCCGCGGATTCTTCCTGAAACTTCTTCTTCTTTTTAGAGACTCATTCTGTAGTTTGGGAATTTAGTCATGATTTCTTCAAGAATTTGAGGAATTTCTAAAATCCTGGAGATATTAATGGAGATCCCAAGATTTTTTTTTTAATTTCCTGAAGAGATCCCTGACCAAGATTCTGTAATGCATTTTTTTTTTTAGTAATCTTTGATGAAGTTTCTGCAGTAATCTCTAGTGAATAACTGGTTTGGGATGATTCTGGAGAAATTCCTAGAAGAATTTTATGAGAAAAACAATCTGAAGCAATCATTAGAGCAGTTTTTGAAGGAACCTCTGAGAATACGTGAAGGAATCCCCTTGAGATAGTTCTGCAGGAATGCCTAGAAGAATGTTTAGAGAATTTCCAAAAAAAAATCCCTAAGGAGTTTCTGAAAAATCCCTGAAGAGATTTCTAAAAAGACACTCTAGAGGAATTTCTCAAGTTTTTGTGTGTAACGACTGTTTGTAGTAATTTACAATTTCGGATTTCGGCTTAGGCAGCCTTTGGTTTTAGTGTTGATTGTTTCTTATCTTCACCGACGTTTCGGTCCTCGGATCGGACCTTCTTCGGAGACAGGCAAGACTACAATACAAAAATGGGCGTGCTAATTGGAGATACGACTATCTATGAAGAATTAAAAGGCGATCCCACTACAAGATATCAAAGGACCAACAACAATTCCGCCAAAAGACTGTTCGATCTCAAACTCATTGACTACAAGACGAAATGCAGCCTAAGCAACCATGCAGCATACTGCCCTAGGATATATGGGCAACCGAAGGCACACAAACCCAATCTACCCTTGAGACCAGTAGTCCCCAACGTAACAGCTCCAGCTATCGAAGTGCGTAGCTAGTATACTGCAGAATGCTTTCACCAGCAGTTTCAACGTCAAGGACTTCTACGAGCTTTGCGAATACGTCAATAATCAAACGGTACCACTAGATCACATTATCGTATCCTTTGACGTGGTGTCGTCATTCACGAACGTTCCCGTCGACCTAGTGAGACAAGGAATTATCGCTATGTGGGGTGAGATAAAACAACATACTGCTATACATCTAGATCTATTCTTAGAGATTGTAGAATTTTGCGTCGATGCAAGTTAGTTTTGCTTCCACGGGAAGTTCTACCACCAAAAATACGGCACAGCCATGAGGAGTTCGCTCTCACCAATGCTAGCAGATATATTCCTGGAAGGGTTGTTTCTATGGGCTGCTAAAAACACAAATATTCCTCCGGAATTCATCAAAAAGTTTGTGGACGACACATTCATCATCCTGCATAAAGATCTGGTTGGATCAACTCTTCAAACGTTCAAACAATATACTTGAGCAAGAGACACTTGTATTGACCGATGATTGTGAAAATTGTGTACTTGCTTATCTCGTTCTTCGTGTGGCACGCTGTGTGTGATGGAGCACCATCACGAAGACGCAACAAAGAACGTGGCTTACAGCATCCTGAAAACTGGAATTTCATTCGATTTTGAATGAATCTTCCAAGGGGGGGGGGGGTGCAGCAGTATATGGAGCACTGAAATTAGGAAACCCTGTGGTAACCATGAAAGTATATTATAAGTTTTAGAAATATCCATAGAACAAGCATGCGACTTCTGAATTTCTTCGTTGATAAATCTTTAATAAATTTCCTGGAAAACGTCTTCAAGAAATCATTCAAAAATGTATAGCAAACTTCTAGTGAGTGATAGTTTTTGTTGAAACTCATAATTTCCTTACGCACAAAAGAGACAAAATTTGATGATGATGTACCTGGGCTTGTTAGGGGAATATCTATAAATAAAAAGGAAATCGTGTTAAGTACTGTTCCTTTGAATTCCACTAAGAATTTGCATCCTTTGACAGATACGTATTTCGACCTCAACTGTAAGGTCGTCTTCAGTGTCTTGGACTTGAGTCGAGTCAAGTACAAGACACTGAAGACGACCTTACAGTTGAGGTCGAAATACGTATCTGTCAAAGGATGCAAATTCTTAGTGGAATTCAAAGGAACAGTACTTAACACGATTTTCTTTTTATTTAGGCAAAATTTGTTCTTTGGGTACAGAAATCAACTTAACCTGTGTAGAGGTATTAACAAGACGTTAAGTGCGGTGGTTAAGACCAGTCTCAGTCGATTCTTTAGGTTTATTTCATTTTGAAATGGACTTTCGTTATTCGATGCCACTTGAAACATAAAATATAGAAATCTTTGTCGGTTTTGATTGGTTTTTTGCTCACTGTGAATAATTGAAATTTGAAACTACATGAAATGGCATTTGATTACGCTTCAAACTTACTTAGTTAAATCTCACGTACAATGCAATCCCCATTGCGTATTCATTGCTCGCCAGACTTTGAATTTGTTTTTATCGCCCCAGTAAGTTGACAAACAACATCACTTGAACAGCTAATCGAAATCCCGTTAGATTGGCTTTTGTAGCACGTTCCCTCCGGTAAATCTACATCAACTGCATAGGAACTACTATCTCGAGTCCAACACGCTCACCATTTGGCAGGAGGTACTACTTACTGGATCCTGAATCGGTTCTCGTTCCTGAACTAAGTATACGCCAGAAAAAGCAATTCACACCTAGCTTCAGTAAAAACGGAAAACTTTCGGAATGAATAGAGTGAATGGAAAAACTGCGCTGTCGAACGGACGAAGTGTGCAGGTGTAAAATTCCATCCAGCCAAGCCAGCAAGGTGCTCCAACCAACAAGTAGGAAAAGCGCCAAATGGAAATAAATCTTCTCGGCATCGTCGGCGGAGGCTACGGAAGCACTGGTGTGGCGAAAGTTTTCCGATAAAAAACCAAGTGCAGTTCTATTGTCCGAGTGTGATGATGGTGGGGCGTAGAGGCGGAAGGTGTCAACTGCAGGGCACTAAGTACCCTTGGCTTTATTTCCTCTTCAGCTTCGATTGAGAATACATATCCTGGGCTATTGGTACGGGGGGAGTTCAACGAAAAGTTGTTGGAGTTGTCGGTGGAAGTTTTTTCTTCGTTGCCAACTTTGCGTGTTGGACCAGGTCGGATTGGTTAAACGGTTTTTAACCCAGGTGTTACTGTGGCGGATAGTTTTTTTTTCGAATTTGGCAATTAATCTGAAATAAGGCTGTCTGATGTTATGCTCATTAAAACGTCAGTGATCTAAGATTACTACTACTGATTGAAGTTTATGGAATTTTATACATCAATAATAGCGGCAAATCTGACCAAGCCCTTTCACAATGTTCCCACTAGGCGCGACTCCGCCCTCCCTTGTAGCCCTTTCTCTGGACGGGCCTCAAAAGACCACCCACGTCCAATATCGGCCAAAGTTTTCGAGTCACTTTGTGGTAATAATGCTATTTTTCTTTATTTTTCGCATTTATGAAACCAATTGAAAGGTCTGACATCTTCAGTTGCGACATGTGATAACCTTCTACAGGAAACCATAAATGATGTTTCATTTCGGAAACCTGGGCCTGGGGTCCATTTGGACCCCAAATTTGTTCTTCTGAATCTCATGATCCTTACTTTTAGCATGTAAATTTCATAGTTCATATATCTCAGAAACCTAATCACCCAGAAAGATGGCATCTTCGGCAAATTTGTTGGGTAGCTAAGTGACTTACAGATGATGTGCCGTTTGATACGGAACTCCACGTATAAGTGGCGTTAGCGAGCATCAATATTTTATATTTAATACATCACAGGATTCTGATCACTTAGGAAGACGGAGTCTTCAGCAGAATTGTTGGGTAGATCAACGACTAACCCTGCGCAGGCAACCCTAAATGATGGTACATTTCGGATACCTACGGTCCATTTGGATCTTAAATTTGATCGCATCACATGATCCTTTTAAGAACTTTTAATACTTTTTAGAAGATCGGTGTCTTCAGCAGAGATGTTGGGTAGGTCAAGAACTAAGAGATGATGTGACTTTTGTTTCGGAACTCTTCGGAACGGCGTTACTGAGCATAGAAAGATGGATTATTCGGAAAAGTTGTTGTGTAGACCAAGTACATACTTCCAGATGATGTACTGTTTAATTTTAAACTCCACAAATAGATGGCGTTAGTAAGCATGTCACTTTTATATGTCATATCTCTCATGATTCCGATCACTAATATATGTACGTGGAGTCTTGGGCAAAGTAAGTGGTTAGGTCATGGGCTAACCGCCGTCTAGTCACAAAACCTTGAAACGATCGGCCCACCATCTGTAAACCCTTGACTTTCTTGAAATTTTGCCAAAGAAACCATCCTTATATGTTGTTACATATTCCTGCAGTATACACAGTTTTGCACTGGAAGCGGCTAAGTGCACTCTCGCTCATCACATATTTTTGTGTGCAAATTTTCGGTGCGCACACTGAAAAAAGTTATTTCCAGTTATTCAAGTTATCTTCCAGCCAGCGACTGGAAGAAGATTTGGTGCAAGAATGGCCTTCCAGTCAACGGGCACAGCCCGTACCAAGGTGTTTCTACTTATCTTGGCCCGTACCACAAACGCGGAGCAGAAACGGCAGCAATAGCAATAACCAAGGCCGTGCTGTGTGTTCTGTATTGGAACAATTAAGAAAACGTCCTTTTTCTATGACGGTAAAATACAGAATGGCTCTCTATTTCTAATCAACAACTTTAGTACCTAAGCAGAAGGTTGCCACCCGATAGGTCCACGGCTTGCCACGTTGCGTTGATATCGCTGAGAGCCACGTGTGTTGGTATCGCTGAGAACCACGCGACAGCACATCTCCTCCGTAAGCTAGAACCGGTCTGGAGCGCGAACCATTCGGTTGCTTCTTGAAGCGTATATTCCATCATCACGATAGTAGCCGCGTTGTTGTTGAACTGGAACGGAATCATCGAATGCATCATCTTCTGCAGATTGATATTCATCATCCGGAACAGGCTCATGATCGTCATCTGCAACCGGATCTCTCCCCCCGCTGTTATCGTCCTCATAATCGTCATAATCGTATTTCAGCAGTTGATGGGTTCTTCGTATAATCGTACCAAGCTCAGCAGCAGCACACTCGTAAATATTTTGGCTTTTCCTTCTTGAAATCGTCGCTTTAATCCATCGCTGTCTGTCAGGATCTCGATAGTCCCTCGCATAAACCGATTCGCCAACAGCAAAACAGGTCTCTTTCTTGTTTTCGTTGTGCTTCCATGTCTTCACAGCATGTCTCACAACGTTGTCCTTTTGCAAGGTATCAAATTTAGTCCTCATTTCACATCCATACATGAGTTTGGAGTTCGTTGTACAATGCGGCGTCGCTCGATACATTTGAAGGTAATGGTTCATCATTGAAGAAAGTGACTTACCACGGCTATTTTTTCTGTTCGGGTGAGCCACTGCGACCAGTATTTAGATCTTTTGTGGCATGCGGCAAAAACAACCAGGTGTTTCATTTGCCCTGCTGAAAGGTCGGTGCCTATCTCTGTTCTCAACACTATAAAGATTTTCGACGTTCATCATGGCCGAGTCGGCACCTTCAACCAAACCCGACGGAGCGGAGAATGTTTACTGTAGCAGCAAAGGTCACCATTGAATGATGCATCTTCTGGAAACTGGACACCGCGAGACTAGAAGCAACTGGCCGTTCTACAAGTCATATTATTTGCATCGTAGGGTCGAACGCGAATTAGTCGCATAGCACGTCCCATAAGTTTCTATAGGTGCTATTTCAATTCTAACGATTGTTTACTTGCTACATGCTACGGTAAACCACTGCTTCTCACGTAAGCTCATCGGTTGTTGACGATGATAATGTAGTAAAACTTCGGCATGTTTCCAATACTAAGTGTTACGGGGGGGAGTGTTACGTGAGAATGCGACTTGCGAACCCCTGTACAGTGTCGGAGTTATTTGAGTTAGTGCATGTATTGCTAGATGTATTGTTTCTTCGTGTTTCTCTGTTTCGTTCTGTCAACCAAGTCACAAAACAGAATTGTGTAAATAAGAGGCAGAACGGGCGCATTGGAATTCAACCAATTCCTCTGTGGAAAAAACACCGAAAATGTAAGTGTTGTGTATGTTTTTATGTATATTTGTACTAAATACAATGTTTATAGCTTTATAGCATGCGGCAAAAACAACCAGGTGTTTCATTTGCCCTGCTGAAAGGTCGGTGCCCATCTCTGTTCTCAACACGTATCGTTAGTATTTAGTGCATGTCGTACTACTCCATTACCATTGAGAGGCAATGAAGCATCGATTTCTGTACAGTTCCTATATTATTATCCCAGAGGTGCAAGAAATTGATTGCGATGAAAAGGTCCCGTTATCATAGAGATTATCATCCCAGTGAAAGAGCGCCATTAATCAAACACAATCTATTTGTATTCTGAGAAAAACAAAACGGTGGCTTCTAGTTTAGTCCCAGGACAACAAAGAAAAACCCGGGTCTTTATGCTAGTTGCAAAACTCTGTCAAATTAGAGAATGTGTTCTACAATAAGAATGCACGTGAGTTTTTGAATTACCAGAACTTAACAGTCCTTGATAGGTTAGTACGCAGTTAGATACGTAAAGCATGTTTGTTTTCCTAACATCAAGTGTAGTCTCGGGTGGGCAAAGTCCGATTCTTTAACTTTCAGCAAGGCAGAATAAATGCAATTTTAGAAACTGTCACCAGTAACAAGGACTTTGTACCATGAATCCTTATTACCAAAACACATTACCCCAACTTGACAAACCGGATGTCACTAGGGTTCGGTTTGGTAGATCTTGAACCGTAACGCAACACATAAAAGTGATCTACCTACGTTACAGGCTCCGTTAAAGATCGAGCATATTTTAAACCCCCTCAGCCGTTCATCCATCAGCACGGGTCGCCTGACACCTTGGATTGGGACTTTTACCCTCGGTACAGATGGTCCGTGGTGTTATTCTTAGCCAATTGAGACAACCGCTACCGACACTACACAGCTATCTAGGCTGATCGGGAAAAGAAGTTAACCGTGATGGTTAACTTCTAAACGAGCCCGTTCAGCCGCCATATGGCTATTATTATCAGTTAGCATCTTTTTCAAAGCATACTTTAAAGTCTTCACCGCATTTTCAGTCGTACCATTTAAACAGGGACTGTAAGGTGCTGAAGTCAGATGTCGTATTCCTTTCTCCCGTAAAATTCTTGAAAATCGGCCGCAGTAAACGATCTTCCATTACCCGACACAAGAACATCGCAATTTCCGAATCATCCAAAACAATCCTCCAGCTCCTCAATGGTTTCTTTAGTCGTCAACGAACTCACCAAATAAGCTTCCACCAATTTGGAGTAGCTATCCGTTATGATCAGGAAGTTCTTATTCTTCAAAAACAGATGATCTATGTGAACTCGCTCGAATGGCCGGGAACATAGCTTCCATGGAGAAATCGGCACATTCCCTGATTCAGGTCGGAACTGGATACACTGTTTACATCGCTTACCCAAATATACAATATCCTTCTCGATGTTAGGCTACCAGAAGTAATTCCTCGCCAACGACTTCATCTTCACGATCCCCATATGCGTTGAGTGCAATTCTTGAAGCAGGATCGTCCGAAGTTTCGCAGGTGCCACGATACGGTAACCCCACATCAGTACTTCCTCTTCCACAATTAGCTCTGTTCTGCGGACGAAGAACTTCTTCAACTCTGGGTCTTGTACATTGGTTGACAATCCAGTCTTGACGTAGTTCACAACACGACTCAGGGCAGGATCTCGTCGAGTTTCAACAATTAACTGCTTCCGTTCTACCAACGATCTTGTTTCAAATTCCATGAACTGCAGGTATATCGCTTCTTCAACGTTAATATCGTCGTCTTCACAGCACAATACCGGAGATCTTGATAGAAAATCGGCCCCCTTGTTGCTGTCTCCTTTGATGTATTTGATCTCGTAATCATAATTGGCCAGCAACACTGCCCAGCGCTGCAGCTTGCCGAACACCATATCCGGAATGCCTTTTCGTCCAAAAAGTGATACTAACGGTTGATGATCGGTCCAGATTGTAAAATTTCGTCCAAGGGGCCGTCCATTAATTACGTAAGGGTTTATGGGGGGAGGGGGGGGTTTGAGAAATCTTACGCGTCATACAAAAATATTTGGGCTTTCATACAAAAAATCTTACAAGGGGGGGTGGGGGTGTCGAAAAATCGTAAAAATTGCCTTACGTAATAAATGGACAGCCCCCAAGTAAATAACCGCTTAACCTCCGAACAGCGTAATACATAGCCAAAGCTTCCATATCCAGCGGAGAGTATTCCTTTTCGTGGTTTTTCAGTACTCTTGAAATAAAAGTCACTGGTCTTTGATTTGCATCTGGACACACTTGAAACAGCGCAGCACCAATGCCTTTGCCAGAAGCATCAGTAACTAATACTACCGGCCAATCAGGATTGTATGGAATCAACACGTTGTCCGAGCAAATCATCAGCTTGATATCCTGGAACGCAGCCTCGCAGTCGGAAGTCCATTCATAGTTCACATCCTTCTTCAACAGCCGATACATTGGGCTAAGTGTAGCTGATACGTTCGGAATGAACTTCGAGTAGTACGTAACCATTCCAAGAAATTCTCGTAGTAGTTTCACGTTTCCTGGTCTCGCCACATCCATAATCGCTCGAACTTTCTCCTGATCTTTATGGAGACCGTCTCCATCCACGATGTGTCCCAAAAATTTGAGTCGTTGCTTGAATTCACATTTCTCTTTGTTGAGCCGGAATCCAGCATCCCAAAGCTTCTCTAATACTCTCGATAGATTGTTAAGGTGTTCCTCGATAGTTGCTCCGATCACCAGCACATCATCCAGAAAGTTGACATATCCAGGGCAATCTTGCAACAGCTCCAGGATCTCTTGAAAAATAGCACATGCAAGTTTTGTTCCAAAAGGCAATCTGTCCACATGGTAGATTCCTTTATGCGTACTCCAAGCCAACATCTTCTTCGATTCTTCGTCAAGCAAAAGTTGATTGTATGCTGATTTCAGGTCGAGTTTCGAAAAGAATTTTCCTCCGTTGAGTTTGGCAAAAATGTCTTCGGCCACAGGCATAGGGTAGCGTTTGTCTTCCAGAAACATATTCACTGTTACACGGTAATCAGCACACAACCGGATCGAATTGTCCTTCTTCAATACCGGAACCAAAGGCTTTCGAAATAATACCGATTTTCTCGTGCCTTTCCAGTTCTTCTTCAACTTTAGGTTGGAACGAAATCGGAATTTTCCTTGGCTTCACAAACTTCGGAACGACATCTGGCTTAAGATGCAGACTAACTTTCGAATACTTGTAGCAGCCCAATGAATCGTCAAACAGGTCTTCATAACGGTTCAGCACTGGTTTCAGCCGCTCTTCCAAATTCTCCGTTTGTTCAGCATCGATTTTGTTAAATTTGATTTTCAGTAACTCACCAATGAAATCTCTTCCGATCAGAGGGTTCCTTCCACCTTCAACCACCACAACTTGACCAATCGCTTGTACGCCTTGATACCTTAATACTGCATCGAATGCTCCTCTTGGTGTATAGCTTCGCCGCCGGTATAGAATACCAGCTTTCCTTGGAACGGGCGTAGGGGAAATTCTCCGAACTGAGACTCATGAAATTCCACCGAGATAACGGTAATTGGTGATCCAGTGTCCACCTCGAACTTCGTGTTCCTTCCATTCACGCTAATACTCACGCAATAAGGGTCACTGTACGCCATGTTGTTGATCTCCAAGTGGTTCACGGTTTTATCCTTTCGTCCGAGGTTTTCCTTCGTCTTCTTTGGACAGACCACGGCAATATGTCCCTTTTCTTAGCAGATCTTGCAGACATAACTTCGATACTGGCAGCTGCGGTCAAATGCGGTAAATGCCGGTAAATGCCGGTCAGTCCATCTTCGCCAGGGTCAAGTAGTCGACGCCAGCTGTTTCCGCGTCACCGAACAGGAGGAGATTCGGAATATGGTTGAAGGCGACGCGTACAAACACCTCGTGGCTTCATGCAACTTAGAAGTATTCGCCACACAGTGATCAAGAAGGGACTGCAGCACAAGTTCTTGCATCGTGTCAACTGCGTTCTGAGGAGCTTTTTGCTAGCTGGCAACATGGTGAAGGTGATCAACACGTTTGCTGTGCCCCAGTTGACCTACAGTTTTAGGGTGGTAAAGTGAACCAAGACTGACCTCGATGCATTATAACGAGCAGCACGAGTGGCGTTCACCTAGCACCGCATGCGCCATCCAAAGTCGTCCATTGAGAGAGTCACCCTGCCACGCGCAGTAGGAGGAAGGGGCGTCACCCATATCCAGGCACTATTTGTCCCCCACATCAAGCAGTTGCGGGCATATTTCGTAGAAATCCAGAATCGTCATGAAATGTATCGCACTGTATATGAAGTTGACCACGGTTACAGCGCCCTGTATCTGGTGTAGAAGGATTACCAGCTGAACAGCGACATCAAGACCGTTAGTGAGATGATCGTAACGTAGAAACAGAAGGAGTTGCATGGGACGTACCTCCATCAACTGGAGCTCGAGCACATCGATAAGGCGGCGTCGAACGCGGGGCTGGAGTGGGGTGACCTCTTCTGAAACAAAATAGTTCATGGTAGCCACCCAGGACTGGGTATTTGCGTCGAAGTACTATCGACGGTACACATTGCACGAAGACGTGGAGGACCGCTGTAGGGAGTACCAGCCACACCCGATTCTGGAAAATAATTACAACTGTACTGGGATTGCGAGATCATTACGGACGTCCTCATTCGTGCCAACCGGCCCGACATTGTGGTTTACGACAAAACGATGAAGCGGGTAACCCTCATCGACATCGCTGTACCGTTAGACCATAATGTCCAATCAACATTCTCCGGCAAGATAACCAAGTCACGACCTAGCGGAGGAGTTTAAGCAGATGTGACATCTGGAGGACGTCCGTATAGTTCCGGTTGTCCTCTCGGCAACCGGAGTTGTCCCTAAATTTCTCCTAAGGTCCATAGATGAGCTGCGCTGGAATTGAAGAAGGACCTGAACCGCATCCTGGAAGCGATGATTCTTGGAACCTGTAGTATAATTAGGTGGTTCCTGAATCATCACAACTGACAGTACATCCGAAGCAGACTCATAAGGATATAAGCAAACCGGCTAATGTGATACACAGAGCCTAATCCCTTTTGGCATCCCGATTGCCCGGGATAGGTGAAAGTTTCCAGTAATTTTTGCTGAGAAGTGTCAAAACTCTATAACTAATATAATAAAAATAAAGTTATGTAATATAACAAGTGAAACAAGGTCATGTGGCTCTCCATTAAAAACAAACTTCTTCCTATAACAATCATGGAGTTGCAGAGGTCATCTCAATCCCCCAGCTCAAATTGAGTCCGTGCTCGGTAAGGAATTAATTGCGTTTTGGTTATGATGATGATGATGATGATGATCATGATGATGATGATCATGATGATGATTGTGTCCACCACCACCAGCGCAAGGGTTACCTATGGCTGCAGAGTCATACCAGAACGGAATGATCTACCTGATGGTTTGTTATAGCAGGGTAAGCTAAATTCACTGGAGACCATCGGAATACAACATGGTGGTTGTTATCTCGTAACAAAGTCTGGCCACCCCACGAACATTTGCCCGGAAACCAGTTCATTAAGCTTCCTTAGGCTACCCCTCCGAAATTCCCATGCATATGTCATGTTAAAATATAAAAGGGAATAACAAGGAATGAGCTCACCAGATAAACCTATTCAGCTGGTTTTCTGTATTTGCATTCGGTGTCATTATCCAATAGGTTTAGAATGCCCTGCAAACGATATTGAATGTTCCCTCGGTCACACCACTTACTTCCGAGTTTCCGGTCGTCTAACAACGGATAGAGCCCGAAAAATCAAAAACGCGAATTCACGACCTGACGAACCAAAAGACTATTACTCGGTTACAGCAGCATCAGATTTCTGCATCGACTTTTCCGAATCACTTCTCCCTCCAATGCACACGAAAACACGATCCGATCGGCAACAAGTGCGTTTTAGTTATGCTCCAAAACTATTGGGGCTTACAACCAAAAATGATAATGTGGATTTTTACTGTTATAAACCGCTCAAGAGTGATGTATGCTGCATTTGCCTGGTGGCCAAAAACAAAAGAGACTACCACTCAATCAAACCTTGCGAAAATTCAACGTCTGCGATACGATTCTCAATCTGCTACCTTTGCATGAGTACGTGCATTTAGAAGCAGAAAGTAATTCCTGAGACTTAAACGTATTGAAACGCTTATGCCAAAAGCAATACTTTTAAAATAGTAATAAAAATAATTTAAACTGGATGAAACCTGTGGAGAACCATGAAGTTTCCTACAAGTTGCACGCAACAATTAGCGTAAATTGGGAAGTTGGAGGTTCCGCTGTTCGTCAAGGATCAATCAAATTCTATGCAGATGGCTCAAAAGTTTCAATACAAACAGGAGCAGGAATCCACGGCCCTGAAAAAAGGGTAGTGGCGATGAAACACTCTCCTAGGCCCTAGAGCATTTCAAACAAAAATTCATGCTATTTGAAATTACGCAGATATTAGATATATAGATTTCTCTCAGACAGTCAAGCTGCACTAAAAGCATTGTGCGCTTACAAATGCACTCCAAAGCTTATCTGGGAATGCATTTTTTCACTGCGTTTCAGTTAACTTATTCTGGGTTACAGGTCACAGCGGCATAGAATGGAATGAAATGGCAGGCGAGCTGGCTAAAAATGGCTCCAATTTACAGTTTACTGGCCCACAACCTTTCCTCGAGAACTTTATTTATCTAATAAAATTTGGAATCCTCGAAGGTGCGCATCGAAAACGTTATGATACTTCCAGGATCCGTTTGCTTATTCGATACATGACAGCTATGATATCAAGCGTAGCGAATGCCCACTTGAATAAATTCCTTCCTGGAATTAGGAAATCTATCACACTTACACCACACCATCGCAGCCCACAATTGAAACGGAAGTTGTTAAGCCACCACCGGTAACCAACATACGCCACACTTGATGTATGCCATTCCCATCACGGCGCGGCCTTGGTGATCCCTTTTACGCACGACCTCTACAGTTCAATCGACCGGCAATGAAAAGAGCAACTAGCTAGGAGCTACAGCTACCTGACCAACTGACAACGGCCGGATGAACGTGGTTAGGCTAAGGTGTCCCATTCATCAAGCCGTGCCACTCCTTCTACCTATGTGTGCTTTAACTCCCCTCGGACGACAAATGTCGTCCCGGAGGCGGGAATTGAAACCCCCCGCTTTGGAACGAGGAAGCAAAAGGATGATACCTATCGTGAGCCACTCATCGTTGCGGCGTGGACTCATCCGTCCGTCCCGTGTCATCGTGATGTCACCACGTTCGACAAGAGCCTCCGGTATTGATAAGGCGGAAAATGGGAAAGCACTGTGACAGTGCTGCACGGTGGGTGAATCTCGATGGAAACTGTGGCGAAAATCGATTGTTTCTTCATTGAATTTTGGGGTTGTGATAAACCAGCTACACATCAGCTTTCCCTAAAATTGGTGAAAAACAGTGACAAATTCCTACTGTGCATCGTTGCGGCTGGCGTGCATCGTTAGACGACCGCACTACACGATCGAAGGGAACAGACCGGAAGCGAAGGCAAATAAATAACAACAACTTGATTAAGGAAATCAAATTTCATGGGCTTCCTTTTCAATTTCCATAATTTGCTATTGTCGCCGTGTACATTGCGCTCCACCCGGAGCTAGTGGAGCAGGTAATCGGAAGAGACTGGATGATAGCACTCCCAAGAAACTGTACAGTTCACTAGGAAAGAGGAGTTGTCTTCGTTGCAAAAGCAGCGTCTAAGGTAAAAGCAATAGAAGAGCACTCCTAGGACATTTAGAATGTCTATTGGGTGTGAAAACGAATTCTAATGGGGAAAATTGCTTGGCAAATGAAGTCAGACTCCATACCAAGAAATCGTACCCACACAGGAAGTAACGAAGTGGAATAATCAAATGAATTTCAAATTACGTCTGTGGTTATTCGACTCGAGTTTGGATCGGATTCGGACTTTTGCCATCCTTTCATACCCAAATGCAGTTCAATTTTACGAACCATGAAAGTTAAGCAAAATGGTTCAAACATTTTTAAACCACATCCACCAACATCCGAAGCATGGGAAACTACTTGAACTTTTTGCTACCAGGGCACCAAATCCCATAAATATGATATGACACTGACACTGTAGTGTGGCAGTGCCTCCGCAACTTCATTTTCCTCGGTTTTCAACAGTAGAACAGTAGAACACAAAAGCCACAAAACACACCCGATCAAGTGAGGGAAGGTGGTTGCTATTGGGAGAACATGCTTTCGGACTCGGGTCAGCACTGTAACAAAGTGCATGGCTATATAACAGGTGTGTTGTAGGGTTTCTGATACCGCGACTTGTTTTCGAGAAACCAGTAATATTTACGTGCAGTATATACTTAATTATTTAAAACTGTAAATACAGGTTTGGATTGTTAAAATTGTGAAATTCGATCCCAACGTTCCGCCACTTAGGGGGTGTCTTCCCCAGGGAGTACTAGAATGTAATTTAATATATGTTTGAATTAATTGTATGTGTAAACGTCATTGGTTTAATAAAGATTGCGTAGCCGAAAAATTATAAAATAATGTATTTTATGGAGTTGATTTTTTTTTTATTGATAATCTTTATATCAGTACAGCTGCGTATCCAGAAATTAACTCTGTGGGAGAGGTGGGGGTGGGTTTCGATGATCAATTATAAATTTCACGTAAACACCAATGAATAATGCAGCCACATACAGAAATAAAACTGAAAAATGGTGCAGCCGAAATATTTCTTTTTTGTTTCAAAAAAAAAACTTGTCTCACAAATGCTTCAAAGTATTCAAAGTATTCCAAGATGGTATTCCTGGAAATTCTAGCAACTTCACCCAAAATTTCTCTAGGAGTTCTTTCGGAAACCGTATCAGAAATTCTTACCGAGATTCCTTCAAAAACTCCTTGCATCAATCCGTAAGGATTTATTCCTGGAATTTCATACGAGATTCTTCCCGGAGTATCTTCTGGGAATTCTTCAGGAATTCCTCTTGAAACCCTTCCAGAAATCCTACAAGATCCCTGACAAGAACTTTATTTAGTATTACTCTAAAAGCTTTTCCGAGATCTCTCCACGAACTTCTTTCGGTTTTTTTTTTTCGGGAGCTACTTCTGATTCAAATATTTCTTCTGGGACTCCTACAATAATTTCACCAGGTAATCTTTCTGGGATTTTTCCAAGATTCTTTCGGAAATTCCTTCCGGGAATTTCTTCTGAGTGACTGTCAGGAATTACTTATCAGGAATTTCTTCCGGGATTCCTCTTAGAGCTTCTTCTAGGAATTCTTTCAGAAACTTATTCCGGGATTTCTTCGAGATTTTTTTCCAGGAATCATCCAGAGTTTTTTTTTTGGTTTCTACCAAGAGCTCCGTCAGGAATCCCTGCAGACTCTTCTGGAATTCTTTCAGATGTTTGTAATGGAAATCCTCCTGGAGTTTATTATGAACTTTTTTTTCTTGAAAAAAACACAGGAAAAACAACTTAGTTATAGCTCCCTCCTAGAGAAATTCTAGAAACCCCCAGAGGGAACTTCTGAAGGAATCCTAAATAAACTTCCGGAAGAATTTCAGTGAGAGCTTACTGAATCCCAGAAGAAAGCTCTGGAACAAATTTGTGGACAAACCACGAGGGGAGTCCCGGATTGAATTCTTGTGGAATTCCAGAAGGAACTCCATGAGGTGAGCCACCAAACCACCATCAAGTTATAAAACAGCACATGCACGCATACCCCCCATTTTGTATTAAATCCAACCACTCATGATAAGCTAACGATTTTTTTTCAATGCGAGAGCTGGCGATTTTTTTTTAAATCCGAATCGTAAACAACAAAGCCACGAAACGTCACAAATCTAAAAACCTTTTCCTTAGCTACCGCGGCTTGCAGTGCCCTACGGTACTCAAAGTTGTTTAAATTTCCTAACTCATGGAAAACTGTCAATTTTTTTATACTTATCGCAAAAAAACGTTAATTGTTGGAAAACGAGAAAAAAAACAAGTAGGGAACTGAAATCAGTGGTTTGGATAAGTAACTTGATGGGTTTGATTGATGTTTTGGAGAGTAATCTTCGCCGAGAAATTTAGTATTTTTATTACCACACAAAATAAAACCATCATGTGTCATTTTATTTTATAACAACGTCGTATTGGTAATGAAAGCGTTTAGTTAATAACTGTGCAAGTGCCATTAAGCTGAGAAGCAGTCCTCCCCAGTCGAGGTGTAACGCCAGAATGATTATGCCAGATATTATGACTGGCAGAAGATATCTCTGTAATGCGAAGAAAACTGCAATCATTACATCAAACGTATTCGTTCATGCCTTTCATTTCGCCACATTTTAAAACTGCTTTTACTGAAAATCCGTGTTATAGGAGTCTGCATAACACAAATTCATAGTATCAGAGTCTCTGCTATACGTCTACTAATAATTCGAACTTATTTTTGTAGATTAAAAATTAACTAAATTTTGGTGTACGTACTATCGAGGCAAAATATACGTACTATCGAGGGTACGTACTATCGAGGGTACGCACTAACGAGGGTACGTACTATCAAGGTACGTCTGTATTCAAAAGTTCCGCTTACCATGACAAAATGCACTTTCAAGTTCCACGAAGCTCATAAAAAGTTCCGAATGAAAATTTCTAACTGCTTAAGAGGCTAACAATGAGCCTTGGTGAAACTTTGCACATAAGTTCCAGCAAAGCTCATTTTTAGCCTTCTATGCAGTTTGAAAGCTGCTTAAGATGCTACTCGGAACTTTATTGGAATTTTCTTAGAAGTTCATAATAGTAACTTGATATGCTGTTTTTGTCATTTTAGCAAACACTTCCTCATAAATATATTTTTATGCTCCGTAGCTTGAAGGAATACATAGAAGCGCCCCACACATGCGTAAATGGGCCAAATTCCTGGCCATAAGTCGAAATTTTTTTTCAGGGTTTTCCAGAGTATAATATTTTTTAAAGATAAATAATGTAATGCTTCATCATGTGACAATCAATAAAATACTTTGGGATGCATACTTTTTTTAAAGAATAAATGCCGAAATTTGACGATTTTCTCTACTGTTTTTTTTTTCATTTGCATCATAACTCATCGGAAGAACTTCAATTATCGAAATATTGACAATTTGAAAAAATTAGTGAGTATGTAACACAGTTCTCCTGATAAGGGTGTATCATTTAAACAAAAAACTTCACCTGGTTTCATCTATTTTGCTCTCTTACGAAAAAGTTTTCAAAATCATGTTTTTTGTCAATTTTGATCCATTTTCAGCATTCAAAAAGTTTTCAGATTCTGCAGCATACCGCTATCTGGATAAAATTACAATAAAATATAAGGCATATCCTTTGTGAATCGCAAGAGAACGGGTACTAGAAAGTACCAGACGAAAAAATAAATAATTTTGAAATTTTCACCTTTTTGACTAGTTGTTAGTTACAATTTAGGTTTAATTTCGAAAAAGCAACTTCGTTTAGACTACTTTTTCAATGAACGGCCACTTATTCTCGGTAGATACAGGGGATACTCAAAATAACTGGGACAGGTAAAATTTTCACTTTTCAAAAAATGTTCAACTCGGTGTAACTTTTCGAAAAGGGCATCAAATATTCTCAAATTTTTACTGTAAGTTCATCAACTAATTGTGTATCAGTGGACAAAATTTGGAAAAGATCGGGCCATTCTGCACAAAGTTATAAAGATTCTAGAAAAAGTTATAATTATCCGATAGCCAACTTTGAGCTGTTATATCTCCGGATTCAATGAACCGAATGCAATGAAATTTTGATCATTTATGACTAATATAATGGTCTTTGAAAAACAGTTGACTTGAATTGAAATTATTAATAAGAAAAAAAGTTATAGAGATTTAATTTATTCTATGATTTTTTAGTAAATTTATCTATTTTTCATGTGCATCCCATTACTTTTTCAATTTAATGCCGGCTATTTGGTAGCTTTCCTTTGAAACATAAATATATTCAAGTCAATTAGAGGGAATTTAAATGAACTATAATTACTATCTCGAATTTTGAAACGATGATGAAGTTTTGGATAAATTAGTATTATATCAAAAAAATAATCAATTCGTTATAATTTTCTTTTGTGTAAAGAATTTTAAGTTATGTCAAAAGTTTTTGATAGCCCATTATATACGTCATAAATGATCAAAAATTCATTGCATTCGGTTCATTGAATCCGGAGATATAACAGCCCAAAGTTTGCTATCGTATAATTATACCTTTTTCTAGAATCTTCATAACTTTGTGCAGGATGGCCCGATCTTTTCCAAATTTTGTCCACTGATACACAATTAGTTGATAAACTTACAGTAAAAATTTGAGAATATTTGATGCCCTTTTCGAAAAGTTACACCGAGTTGAACATTTTTTGAAAAGTGAAAATTTTACCTGTCCCAGTTATTTTGAGTATCCCCTGTAGATCATAGCAGAATACAAATCTGGTCTTCTATCTATTAACAAAATGTGTCAAAAGGAATTAATTTAGTAAATTTGAGCAGAAATCTCCATACACCGATAAACGCTTAAATGTATGCAATGCAGTAGTAATCTAATGTAGCTAGAACTGTTGTGTTCAAAATTTGTTATAAAAAAATCAAAAACAACTCAAATAAAGAGCTCACTATTTGTAGCATGTAAGCATATGTTGATGCACCGTTAAGAAAATATTATCATATAAATATTGTTTTTGAGTTTTTCACTCTGTACTCCACGAACTTACTTTTATGTATAAAGTTGTGTTAAAATACCATGTTTTAATAGAAATATTCAAACTGATATATTCCACACGGCTTCTATCATCATGTTCAAACTCCTAAAATTTCAATCCATGATTAATTTTTGAGTTTTGATGTGTTTTCCAGGGCACTATAAAAGTTACCCCAAAATGAAAATGTGATTCCCAAAATATCTAGAAAAAGGTACAACATTTAAACGAAGTTTAAGGGGCCGTTCATAAATAACGGCCCATATTCCCAAAAATTGTGAAGATAGAACAATTGTTCAACAAGTTTCCCAATTATGACACTCCTTACAACTTTGCTGAAGACATTAACACGTTATCTACACTTATAAAAGAATTGAATTTCTCTCACACTTCTAGGAGAGTTTCTATGAAACGAGGTGGCCTTTGTTTCCAAACAATATTTTTCACGGAAATATAATTATTTTTCAGTTCTCTGTTGTCAAATAAAAATGTTCGATACTTCAAGCGATTTTTGGGGGTGAAAATAAACGTTGTCCTTGGAGAGGTTATAAGAAATCATTTCTAGCCTTTAAGTGGATTAATATGGCTATTTATAATCCAAAATGCTTCCTCAATATCTAAATTCACAATTTTATCGCTAGTACATACATGAGTACGTAAGTTCGAGTCTCACCGGAGTACGTGGATTTCTTTTCATAATTCAAATCTCAATTTGTTCATCGAGAACATGTTCTGTTGTGCACATGGATGTCAAAGCATTTTCAACAGTGTTATTTCCCACATGGCTAGGTCAGCCAAAGCAAAATCAAGAAATTGACAAAAAAAAACAACCAAAAATGTTTTGCCGGGCTTCTTATTAATCAAAGAGAAAATCGATGAAGAGAAATAGATCATTGTAGATACGCCCGTATCCCAAGTAACATTTTAAGTTTTGTTTGGCTCTATAAGAGATCTTCATGACTAATTTTATAAAACTTGAAAAATAAAAATGATTTATACATCAAAACCTCTTGATAACCTCTTTAAGAGCATCTTCCGGCTAAGTGGACCACTCTCGGAGAGCTTTTGTAAATCACATTAAGAGTAGCAATAAAACCGTTGAAAACCTAGTTGAAAAATTTCCCATTCTCGATTGTTGTTGTTTTGCCTTTCTCGTACACTAAGTGTACTGGAAAGGCTATATGTTCACTCCAAAAATGACATTTTGATAGAAGGGAGCGGACCTGGTGTGATGGTTAGAACTCTTGACCATCACGCCGAGGACCTGGGATCGAATCCCACTCCCGACAAACTCGCAAAATGTGAGTTCTTCCTTCGGATGGGAAGTAAAGCGTGGGTCCCGAGATAAACTAGCCTAGGGCTTAAAATCTCGTTAATACAGATAAAAAAAAAAAAAAAAAAATTTTGATAGAAGGCTCGGAGCGACGTCACACATATACCAATCGACTCAGCTCGACGAATTGGGGTGATGTCTGTATGTGTGTATGTGTGTGTGTGTGTGTGTATGTATGTGTGTGTGTGTGTATGTGTGAGTGTGTACAAAAAAACTCACATCACTTTTTGGCAGTAAACCTCAACCGATTTTAATGACCAATGGTTCATTCGACGCGTAATCTGGTCCCATTGTTTCCTATTGAAAATGGTTCGGATCGGTCCAGCCGTTCCGGAGTTATGGCCCTAAATAGCCATGTTCCGGACCGGTACCCCAGGAAGGGACCAGATATGAAAACGCTACAAACCCATCCATGCGACACATCAAATTACGGTATTTTCGATAACTTGATGAATGGTAACCATAAAAATGGTCTCAGACCATATCTGAACCGGTAGTGTCCCGGAACCGGTTCCTGGTGTCCCACCGGAAGTGGCCAAACAAAAAAGTGAACTAAACCCATGCATGCGACATATCAAACCGCGGCTTTTTTGATAACCTGATGAACGGTAGGCAGGAAAATGGTTTCAGACCATATCTGAACCGGTTGTGTTCCGGAACCGGTTCCGGGTGTCCTGCCGGAAGTGGCCAATCAAAAAAAGTGAACTAAGCCCTTGCATGCGACATATCAAATAGTGACTTTCTCGATATCCTGACGAACAGTAAGCAGGGAAATATTCTCAAACCATATCTGAACCGGTTCCGGGTGTCCACCGGAAGTGGCCAAATATAAAATTGAACCAAAACCATGCATGCGACATATCAAACCGCGGCTTTTTAGATGATCTGATGAACAGTAAGCAGGAAAGCATTCTCAAACCATATTGGAACCGGTTCCAGATGTCCCGTCGGAGGTGGCCAAGTATAAAAATTAACCAAACCCATGCATGCGACATACCAAATAGTAGCTTTTTGAATATTTTGATGAACAGTAAGCAGGAAAACTTTCTCTGAACATATTTGAACCGGTAGTGTCCGGAACCGGTTCTGGTTGTCCCGCCAGAAATGGCCAAATATAAAAGTGAACAAAACCCATGCATGCAACACATCAAATCGCAGATTTTTAGGTATCTCGATTTGTCAAAAAAAAAGTTTCAGGCCATATTTGGAACAACCGATATAGTGTTCGGCAACCGATTACGGGTGCCCCATCGAAAGTGATCAAATGTAAAGGAGAACTAAACCCATAATTGTGACACATTAAATGACTTTTTAGGTAACCTGATAAACGGTTAACAAGAAAAAAAAATCATAGACCATACTTTGGAATACCAATAGCGTGCCGAAACCGGTTCCAGGTGCCCCGACGAAAGTGGTCAAATGTAGAACAGAACCAAAAACATACACGCAGCATATTAAATAACGGCTTCTTCGATAGCGCGAACAACGGTCAGCAAGAAAATAGTCTCAGGCCACATTTAACGGTAATGTTCCGGAACCAGTTTCGCGTGTCTCGCCGGAACCGGCGAAATGCACAATTGAACCACACCCACATGCAGTACATCAATTCGCGACTTTTTAAAAAAACTGATTAAAAATTTGTATGAAACTAGTCATAGCTCACAATCGGTAAGTGGTAAGATGAACACCGAAAGTGGTAAAATGTGAAATTGAACCAAACCCAGGCGTGTGGTACCATAAAACCATGCCAATAATTGTTGTGAAATTACCTGGTTAAACTTTTAATTCGATAAACTAACTATATTTTAGCATTTGTTTAGTTTGTAAGATTTGTTTTTAGACAGAAATCCTACAGACATTGTGGTGGTACGTATTGTTAGCTTGTTCCTTCTACGATTGTTGGCTTCCGAAGTTCACTGCGGTTGATCACAAAAAGGATCAGGTGTCGGAAAGCATCAAATTTGAACTTCCGGAAGTAGCAGCTGTACGAGGAGCCGCTGCGAGTGTGAGTAACAACACAATATCGGATCATTCGTATTTACAGTGTATTACACTGTGACATTGTCGAATTAAAAAAATGTCGTATTAAAGAGAATGAATACGCAGGGTTTGACAGTACATGAAATGGTAGCTTTTTTGATAACACAATGATCGATTTGTAAGAAAATAGCCTCAGATCATATTTTAGACAACCGATAGTGTCCCGAAACCAGTTCTGGGTGTCCCATTGGAAATGGTCAAATGTAAAAGTGATCTATACCCAAGTATAAGATAAAATTAATCGTGTTTTAGGTAACCTAATGCACGTTAGCAATGAAATAGTCTCAGACTATATTTGGGAGACCCGGTAGTGCTCCGAAACCTGTTCCGGTTACCGGGTACCGCATCGAAAGTAACCAAATGTACCATGCGATTTTACATTACGGCTTTTTAATAACCTGAGGTACGGTTAACTAAAAAATAGGCTCATACCACATTAGAGACTGCCGGTAGGGTTGCACAACCAGCGTTTGGTACTTCGCCGGAACTACGAAAGTAAATAAAATCAATGCAAGCGATTAAACCCACATGCAAACAAACGTCTCACTATATTTACTACCCTTCGTTCTTATTTTCAACGGTCAATAAAATATAGCCTAAAATGTGCTATATTTGTGAGAATATAATGTGAGAACATATTCGACGAGAAAGGCACTATCACCACTAGGTGGATTAATTTGTTTTTTTTTTCAACAAAAACTTTGACAGCTCAAGATGTAGAGAAGCTTCTTCGATGGCACGTTAAGTTCAGGACGATACATCATTCATGAGTTGAAGTCATAGCAATTTCAAAGTAATATTTTAGTAGTTATTGTGTTGGTAGGCTTATGCGCATTCAATTTTACCGTGAATATTGGAGTTGCAGAAACATAAAATTAATGCGCTTCATAAATAGTGAATATTATCATCTTGGAATGAAATAAATCAATTTGTTTATTTAGTAAAACTATCTCGAATTACTAGAAAACTCAGCAGAGAGAGTTTATTTATGTGAGCATGTTATGGAAATGATGACAAACTATCAATTCATTGCTAATTTGAGCAAAATTAACTATTTTCCATTCACGTTAGCTAATTCTTCAATATGGCGACAACCATAATCAGCGAAAATAAAACGAAAGCAAGTTTACTTTTATGATGACCGCAATAAACCTAGCAGTGTCGTAGTTCTGCTTTTCCACCAACAGATGTCGTTACTAATCGAACGGATCGCCATCTGTTGAGAGTTTTAACAGTTTTATTGTGGTAATAATGATTGCCAGAAGGTTTACATATCGGAAAGTTTTGTTTACTCTTAAAATCTGTCTTTATGGATATCTTCAAGTATACTATAAAACATTTTATGAATGGTTTTCATAAAAGCATTCATGAAACTGTGAGTTTTAATTATTTCTGTAATAAAACCCTAATAAAAATCAAAGAAAACCAATCAGCAATGAAATTGTTACTTGGGATGATACTAAGCGAGAGATTTGCAAGACCAATTCGATTCTATTTCAAAACGGTATCACTAATATCATATCCCTAGCCAGATCCAAAATACCATCCTCTCTCCCATTCCCTATCGGTCGGTGCCACTTTAATTGGTCCACTGGGGGCAGGCGTAACCTTTGTGCCGTAACACCACCCATCGGAACAACTCGGTTTGACCTTTGCTTTATGAGTGGCCCTCCCGATAGCTCTTGTCCAGGAAGGTGTTCCTACCTATGATTCTCCGATGGTTTTTTTGTTCTCCCATGAAACCGACACGCCGACACCGACGACAACGACCGACATGTAGTAGTTGACCGTGGGGCACCGAGAGGTGATATGAGAACAGGATCCACTACCGAAGCGAGAAAATGGCCATGCAGTAAAGTTTATCTTGGCAAAAGTTTGTTTCATGGTTCGTTTCACGTGCTGCGGAACGGGGATACCTACCTAGTACGTGTGTTCGATTCGGTGGGGGCGGGGAGGTATTGTCTCGGTCAGTGAGGGTAGGGACGATGGTGACCGCGTCGTGATTTAGGGCAACACAGATAGAGATGTGACGGCTTCGTAGCGGGGGGTAATGGATGTCATGGATAGTTTGTTTAGTTTTTATACTGACCTGGGTGTGAAGAAGTGGTCCAGGAAGTGTTGGAATCATTTTAGCTGTGTTCATAACTTTTATCGTAAACATTAAAAGTGTTTGGGTTTGAAATGTTTGAAAATATTTTATGGACACTTTAAGGGCATAGAATAAAAATGATACACTTTTTATAACAGGAAAATAAAAGTTAAATCACTCAAAATATAAAACTGAAAATCCTAAGAGCGTTAATGTTCAACGATACTTAACCTCTCTTGTAGATTAGCGTGTCATAAAATGTAATATGGTCATCAAAAGCGTTGTTTCAAATTAATTCTTGAATTAAGGTCTAGAAGGTCAAGTATTTGACGTCCATCATTGTACACTGGGCCAGATCACGAATTTAGGAGGAACAAAATATTTTGACCTTGAAGATGATGTTTTAGAGATTAAGTGTCTTCGGCAGTATTATTACTACTAATATGGGCTATAATTTGATGCATCTTCAAATAAGGGTGGTCCCGCAGAACATCAAAAGATTTTTTTGATAGCTTAGAGTGATGTTCTACTTTTTTTAAATCTATTTGGAGAAGCTTGACCGAAGACACTAACTATTTAGGTCATTTGTACATTGCTCTAGAGCAATTTTTAAAAATTATGGTAGGGTGGACCCAAAAAATCAATATTTTCTATCTGGATTGTTTAAGACACACCGAGGCAAGTTGAAACGGGAGGGACAGAATGAAACGCATAGTTTTGAAAAAGATTTCATTACAATTTGAAAAAATTACCTTTCAACATAAAACTGTTTGAATAAAAAACTATGTGTGTTTATCATAGTTTTATATAACATCACGTTAACCCGCTGTTTCATTTCACCCCACCTGGTGTATCTTACTATAGCGGGCTATTTGATAATTTGAGGCGAGCGGAATTTCACGTGACTCGATAGTAGCCGCATTATGCAAAACGAGTTTGTCGATACATTTCGAGTAAATAGTCTGGCACTTGTGATCGCACAGCAATCAGCCAGCTGAAGTGAAATTTTGATTTTTTACCAACATTGTGCTTAATGCACGTAACCATTTTGGCATTTTATTAGTGAAATTACTCTAGAATATTAATTGGAATCCGTTTTTATCCCTCCATCAGTCGCGCCAAAAAAAAGATACAGTGGATGTGTGGTAGTGATAGTGGACATGTAAAGCCAGCCAACCCGATTTGGTCCTGTCGCGGGTGTCGGAATAGTCCCTGCAGGAAGCTGGACATTCAGGGCCCTGGTCAGGGCACCAAAACAAGGCATGTGACGGCTCTATTTAAATTATTTTTCATATCCATCATCTTAGTAAACGTAAAAAAGACGAACGAGCACCACGACCAACCCGTGGTCAACCCGTGGCCACCGGAATGCGCCTGGACTCCGCAACCTCTTTAAAGAATTTCCCCGGAATTCATCCAGAAGATTCCTCCTGTTGGAGGGTCCTCCAGCAATTTATTCCAGCGACTTTACCAAAAATTCATTCCGAGGAATGTTTTAAGAGTTACTTCCGAAAAGTGCAACAGGAATTCGTTTAAGATACCCAGGTAACCACTAAGTATTAGAATATGCCGTACAGCAGACCGTATTAAGCATTTGGACTGCTTGCTGCCCTACATAAGCATTTCGAATGCATAGCTGCCTTGAATCAGCATAAGCTGTGCTATTCAAAAGCTTTCGGCTGTTAATTAGCATTTTAACTGCTTGAAGTGTCTTTGCTTCGAAGCAATCAGAATGCTTTTCAACTGCTCTTCAAATGCTAAAAGAAAAGAGTATGGGAGATATGTTATGCATTTAACAGCACATGCAGTCCCTCTCTTACATGGTCTATGCCTCTGTTGACAAATTTGGGCATCTGAGTTGCTTATTCGTTTCTCCCTTATTCATCGAAAAGCTTCGAAACTAATCTTGCTGCAGCTGGTTTTGGATTAAAAACATTTCCATCGAGAAATTACCACACCTCATCTTATCGGAAAATGTGCACCAAATAGGTCGATGCTTCGACGGTTCATATGAATATTCGAATGAGGGAATCATATCTAATTGTTCTAAGAGGGAACTTAGACGCTTTACACGCTATGGAATGTTTCCTTGGAAGTAAGTTTCGGGTGTTGAAACTGAAGCTGTTTTCAAACCATTCTTTATATAGGGGATAACATTAGAGCACGCCATGGGACCAACTATAGCATATCCTGGAGCGTGGAGCAGCAGCTTGAGCAGAAAATATGATTGGAGTAAGTTCAAACCCCGATAACACCAAAAACAAGCAAAAAAGTGCCATCTAAATCCGCTGGAGTGTGGAGGAAGCGTGATCGTCGAGAGAGCGAGAAGCAGACGTAACTTTATTTTTGTTTTGTTTTACTCGACGAGGCGCTTCTTTGACATTTTATACGACGTTCCTGAAGGTGTTGCACTCAGATAGCCCGTTATTTTGCCAAAACCTGCTGTTAGGTAGCACTATAGCCAATTAGCATTGAATGCCTTGTCATAAAGGCAACTATAATGCTGCAGGAATGCTATTTTAAATGCTTACTGGTTACTTGGGTATGCTTCCTGAATTTTGAAGGGTTACTCAAAGCAATCCCTGAATGAATTCACATAGGGGAGAAACCCTTTATCGAAATTCCGAATGAAACTCAGAGGAAACTCATGTAGGAATCTCTGCACTCTGCAGGTATACCCTAAGAAACTCCTGGAAAAGCCCTAGGATTACGAAGCAAATTCTGGAGGAATTTCCGAAGCAAGCCTTGGAAGAATCTATGAAGGACTTGCTGGAAAATCATCGAAGACATCCATACAAGGATTCCTGGAGTAATCCCTGGAAGAATTTCCAAAGAATTACTTGAAGAAATTAAGGAATAGCTGGAGGATTTTTTTTAAGGAATCTCTATTTAAATGTTTACGTTATGCATGTTCACCTGAGATACACGGTAGACAAACAATATACAAATTCCACCATGTGGAGAAAAACATAAACACATACAAATATTATAAAAACGACAGAACTAAAGATGAAGAGATGAAACATCTGTATGGGTTTACGAATATGTAAAAACCCATACACATGAGAAAAAAAAAACACTGTAGACAAATTAATAAACACGCAATATATTCGTTGATCGTTATCCTGACTGTCTTTGTGGAAGATCGTACTCGCTTATAAGTTCGAAAGTGTCTATGTACACTAGTGCCACGTGGTGGTTAAATTAGAGACTATGTAATTGATCTCCTGCCGGCGATCGAAGTCCTTAACAAATTTGCTGAAGATTGTACCTCCCTATCTGGCTTGAACTTATTGATGCATCTCACCAAACTTGTACCGGAAGTAACTATGCTCACTAGCGCCACGTGGTGATTAAATTTATAGCAATACAATTCATCACCACGAAGCAATTGTTGTTCTGAACAACTTTGCCGACGACATTCTGCCGGAGGCATAATTCAACTCGAATTTTCTTGAGCACTAGACTGGAATCGGGATTGTTACCCGTAGTTTGCTTATTCACAGTATATGGGAGATATGCACTTCAAACGGAATCGCTCTCGTTCAGTGCATTATTTTTCCGTGACCGGAATGGTCAAGGAATTTAACACAGCAAGCCCCATTTGATTTGACGTTTCGTTTCAGCTCCGTACTAGGATCCGGAATAAAGCGAAGCTTTATTATTTCTTGAGCGATTCCTTGCCTGAACTTTCCACGCATCGAGATAGGCCATGATTTTTTTTGCGATCAGCGTACTACCCAACACACGTACTGTAACGCAGTGCTAGTGTGGGTCATCGGAACCGTCTTCTCAGATCAAAGCTTTTTTGGTTCCGTTTCGGGTCCTGAGCATCTGTGCAAAATTTGAGCACGATCGGTTGCATGTACACTTTGCGCATTGCAATTGAAATTTGTATGGGATTTTGTATGGGAAAACATACTTATTTGCATTTTTGCCATAAGTTGGAAAGGTTTGCCTGAAACTTTTTAACCGATACTATAAAATGATAGCTTAGGATGTTCTGAAAAACTTTATGAAGACCGCAAAGCGATCCGATGCTTGTGAAAATAGTTATAACCAACGAACCGTATGCATGTGTTTATGTTTTAACATGTAAAGGAATAACAATAACAACAAAATCATGCTGTTTCGCCAAGCAATGCCAACGCTATAACTTTTTTCATAAGCATCAGATCACTTCGCGGTCTTCGACAAAGTTTTTCAGGACACCCTAGGCTATGTTTTCACTTTATCGGTTACATGGTTTTAGAGAAAAATCGAGTTTGTTATGAGAGAAATTCAAAAAAGTGTGTTTTCCCATGTAAAACCCCATACAAAATTCAAACGCGATGCGCAAAACGTAGACATAACCGATCGTGCCCAAATTTTGCACACTTATTTGAGTCCTGAAATAGGATCGAAAAAACTTTGATCTGATGGGATACCATTGAATTTTTCATTTTTCCATATAAGTGATGACCCACTCTAAGTCGTACATACGTACGTAAACCATGTCAAAGTTCTTCGTTTTAAATGTACACTGGCGCCACATAGCGGCGGAATTATGTACTAAACTCACCATTATTTGATAGCCATAGACCTTCTGATTACCTTTGCTGAGGACATGAACTTTCTGGTCAGAATCATGAGATAAACCATGTCAAAGTACTTCGTTTTAAATGCACACTGGCGCCACATAGCGGCGGAAATATGCACTAAAGTTACCGCCATTCGATACCCATAGAATAGACCTTCTGATTCACTTTGCTGAAGGTCTAAACTATGCAGGGGATACGATTTTTTAAATACATTTGAGGAAATGATGAAGTCTTCAGGTGATGCCAAACTTTCTGGAAGTGCTGCAATATTCAATTGGGGTGTTGCAATACTAGGCGATGCGATTCCATATTTATGGCGGGTAGTGTATATGCATTCTCAGACCAATGCGCTAGATATGTAAGTGTTCAGATTTATGCTCGAGTCTCCAGTTAGCCTAGTGGGTAAGGCTATGGATCGCGAATGCGGAGGAGGGGCCATTCATAAACCACGTAGACTTTTTGGGGGGAGGGGGGGATCTGATCAAAGTCTACGCTCCATACAAATATCAAAATTTTTGTATGGGCAAAAGTCTACGAGGGGGGAGGGGGGGTCTGAGATGACCAAATTTTGGTCTACGTGGTTTATGAACAGCCCCAGACGGCGGGTTCGATTCCCCTTCCGATCGAGAAAATTTTCTCGATTCCCTGGGCATAGTGTATCATTGTACTTGCCTCACAATATAAAAACTCATGCAATGGCAGGCAAAGAAAGCCATTCAATTAATAACTGTGGAAGTGCTTAAAGAATACTAAGTTGAAGGCTAAGCCCCAGTGGGGACGTAGAGCCATAAAGAAAAAGAAGAAGAAGAGTATATTCGTGCCCAGCTTAGAAGCAGGCTTTGTCCCAGTGGGGATATTACGCCAATAAGAAGAAGAAGAAGGAAGAAAAAGCGGACCCATGATAGCGAAACATCTAGACTCTAAATCTAGAGTTCCTTGAAGTGATTATGCCAGGACCAGATATAATGGTATCTAATTGGGGAAAGTTCAATGAAACAAACTGTAGCGTAATAAGTAGCAAGTAAATGATTGATTATTGAAAAAAAAAAACTAAATCATAGGTAAAAAACAAACATCAATTGAAGGTTTTGTCTAAATCTTGCCCTGGTCCATGGTTTCTCAAACTGTGGGACGCGACCCTCCAGAGGGGTCGTCAGGCTTCATCCAGGGAATCGCGAGGGACAGTAGAATATTTTACTGTAACAGACAACAAATGAGGGAATTTCTATGGTGGGTCGCGAAAAGTACGTCTGCTGGCAAAAGGAGGACACGAACCTGAAAGTTTGGAAACCTATGCCCTGGTCTTCCGCATGTCTAGTTCAAATCCGAAAGCACTGAAGCAAAGTTTAACCATCGCTCAACAATAATGGCAATGTCGCAACCTGCATTTGCTGCGACAATCTACCCAATGCGAAAACGGTTTGTCTCAACAATGATAAACATCGTACACCAGAAGATCAGAGATTTTTAAGTATTGTATTGCGATTTTCAAGGAGAAACTTCGAATCGATTAAGGAGCAAATCAAATTGCTGCATATCCAAAAATTAAAAATGCAGTTTTTTCGTTCATATTCAACTCAAAATAACACAAAAACGATCAAACATTTCCAGAGGCGTAGAGAAACACGATGATCGTTTTTTCAAATTCGAATAATAAAATTTGGACGAGAAAATTTGCATTTTAGTTTTTGCGAAATGCACCAAACTTGTACCAAAGTTGCACGTTACCTATGCAATGCTGCCAAAGAGCTACCTTCAAAAAGTTGCGATTTTTGGTTAGTAATAATCGATTCACGAATTCAAAAGTACGCAACAAGTAGGTATAGCTTTTGTTTTGTCACCAACAAAAATGTTCGAGATCTCGTCATTTACTGCTATCTCTTGAGATAATAGAAATACACTAGAACTCCAATGGCGCTGTTGACACTTTACCTATTTAATTAATTGTAATAAATCATCGTATTTAAGTATTCATCTTGTAAAGGATATTTTGTTTTGGTAAACAAAATTTATTTGGCACTTCTATGACCGCTAATGACGCTGTAAGGGCATGGCAAACTAGATGTTAGTCACACGAACAGCCGCGACATTGGACTTCTGTGGCTAGTTATTCTAATCTTGAGATATTAGAATAACTAGCCACAGAAGTCCAATGTCGCGACTGTTCGTGTGACTAACATCTAGTTTGCCACTCCCTTACTACGTCAGTAGCGGTACCAGAAGTGTCAAACAAATTTTGTTTACCATAACAAAAGGTCCTCTTCAAGATGGACACATAAAAATAGTCAACTATAACAATTAAAATTATTAACATAATTAAATGGGAAAAGTGACTACAGTGCCATTGAAGTTCTAGTTATTTTCTATAGTCCATTTTACGAGCCGAGTTTATGAATGAATTTTGATAGGAGGTAGCGTCCAATAACCAGTGAAAATCAATATCATCATCAACATTGTTGTTACTTCGTAAAATGGCTCATTTTTTAGATTAAGATAATTCAAGACCAACAATTGAAAAGGCCGCAACAATATTTTGTAAGCAACCATGTTTCTGTCGACTTAGGGCCTTCTTAGCTCAACCCACACACCTCACCACCCGTTAACAGAAAGCGCAAACATAAAACTTTCGGTTAATGGTGGTGAGATGCGCGGGTGGATTTCAGAAGGCCCTAAGTCGACAGAAACGTTTTTGTTTACGCAATATTGATGAGGCCTTTTCAATTGTTGGTCATGAACTGTCACGTCTTGTTTGTTGCTAGTTTTGTGCCTCTTTTGCTCGACAATTCTCTTGACCGGCCGAAAATGATTCAATGAATCTTATTTTTCTCATTCCACTTTTTCACCGTTCCTTCTCCACCAAAAGATTTTGCGCATCCAGTATTGTACCTCCATATCACACACCCGCAAACATAAGACGGAAATAACTCCAAGCAAATATGCTCACATCTTCGGCACCATTGCATTGCATCATCGCATCGCATTTGAATATTTCCGGTTGAATGCTTGTTTAGCCGGGCTCTTCCAACGCCAATGCCTCCAACGAGATTCCACACTATACTTACCTACTGTGAGAAGGAGCATTGAAATGATATCGCGCTAGCGCAATCGAGCTGCAGCATTGTTCGGAAAATCCGGAAAATCAATCGCTTTTGCATATCACCACCGGCACCAACGTTATGCCACTGTGGTAGAATGTCACATGCGCTGGACAAAACTTATGGTGCAAGCAGAATAATCATACCACGATTCTACAAACGCCTGTGACTTAATGTCTAACTTAATAATCATCAATCTTATTAAGAAATATTTCACTTTGAGATTTTTGTCACATGCTGGAAGTATGGAATTTGTCCACACAAATCGAACACTTTTCCCATTGTTCTGCTGTTAGTTCGACTTTCTTGGTTCCGTTCGACGGCGTAGGTACGATACGATAGCAGCTATGCAACCTATGGATGCATACAGGCAAAAGATAATCGCAAATTGAGTGTGGAATATTGAATCAGATCCGCGTGCTTTACGTGGTCAGAGTTGCATAAGAGTAAATCCCTCTTGGCACACGGTAGGATGTGTCAGAATATTTTTATATGTTAGGTAGTATACCAAGCTCTTTGGAACGATCTCAAGATACAACAGACATCATACTCAAAGCTGTGGAGAAGGTACTTGATCAGTTTTATAGGTTTTATAACTTTTATACACTGTCGAATTGATATTGACGCACAGCGTTTTGCTTATTTATGTTCAGCGGGCCTCAGTACCCGTGACGCTCCGCTGGTCTTGCTGAATATTCGCACTTTTACCGCTTCGGATATTTCCACCCAAATTCAATATTTGCTCCAGTCAAATTGATTAAAAGCCTTTCGTGATTTTAATAGCAACCTTTCAACACTTCCAACGAATTCAACAAATGAACTTCAGCTTCTGTGAAAATCAACAGAACAGCATACAACATAAACCGAACCAGCTGAAGTGTACTCTGTGTCATCAAACTGTTCAGTGACACAATTTTAATCTGCAAAATATGGCCACTGTAAGCCATGCCGCCACCGCCGATTGCCACCAGTAAATCACCCGGTCGAGAAGATACACACTGAAATTACAATCACGGTAATTCTTCCATATTTACCGAAAAGCCATAAGCAAACAAAGACCATGATGTTCCGACCAACCAACCAAGCACCGAGTTTGATGACGTTAATCAACTGTACAATGTAGGCATCATTGGAATGGTGGTGCTGGCGCCAGCGATGACAGCGGAGGGAACTCTGACACAAATTTTACCGCTCTGCACTTATGAATGAAGGGAAGCGAGGTAAAATTGAATAAGTGATATTAAGTGGCTTAAATCCACCGCTGAAAATATCAACATCGTTAAGAAACTTTGTTATGGAACTTTGGGTCTAGACATAATTAGAGCTAAAACAAAATAAAAAATAAAATAAAAGCTTTTAATTTGAGTTTTTTTTCTTTTATTATTTTTTACGTTGTTCACTTATTATATAACATATAACTTTTGACAGGGAGTAGATTCACTACTTGAAAAAGTTCACCTAAAAATATTATACTACGAGCTACGGACCAAATGCAAATATTTTTTTGAAAGGTTTTTGGAAGTATCAGATATAGCAAAATTTATCGAAGAACAAGATCAAAAATTACAAAAATCGCTATTTTATATAAACAAACACATTGTGTGCACTTCGGTCCATCTTCCCCATACGATGCAAGTTATTCGTAAGCAACATAAAGGGTGCAGTGGAGGCAGCCAGCCATCCGCAACGGATCATGGAGAGGAATGGGATTTTAACAATGATGCAAAATATTGAAACAAGGCCAACATAAAATGAATCCATGTACATAACTCATAAAAGAGATTAAACGTTCAGGAGTGGGGGGTCGGTGTGCCTGGTTTGGGTTTACCCAGGATCGTTGTTGTAGGTACCTACTACGTACGTGGATTATTCGAACCAACCAGCTTGAAATTGGGATCGAAAGGTGTGTAAGCACCGCACTGACATCATAGCTGACAGACAGCGCAATCCATTCAGGGGGATTGTTGTATGATGCCAGGAAATCCTGGTGCTTGTTGCTAGATTACTGCAACGGAAAAGTGATGTTGCCAATTGTGGCATGACATAAAAATTGGCGCGTTGTTTTTGTGTAGTTGTTATTCGAATTTCTAGAATGATTTCGGTGATGTCTGATGACATCAGCCTGATGTATTCAATTAATTAGTAAACGAAATATTTATATACTGCCTTTCAATTTAAGTTAGTTGAACTTTTGTAAATCTATTTTGAATCAAAATCCGTATATGTATATCCAACTGAATGTGTGTAACTCACACAGCTCCTGCAATACTGCATAAGAGGTAAAGTACAAAAAAATATCTTGTATAGTAGTAATTTGAAGAATCAGTTGAAGATTAAGAAAAATGAACATAAGTAAGAAGCTCACGCTAAAGAAATTTGAAGAAAGAAAAATACCTCAAAGCGATGCAGTCACAGTTGACAACGGAATCCACAGAGCAAAAGCAGGAAATTATTCGCCAGATGGCGTTAAAGCATTCGAGTGCTGAAGGAATAGGTGAAAAACAATGGGAGAAGCTGACAAAATCAATGTTGAATACAAGGCTGCAACCATTCATTTGCAAAGATTTACATTCATTCGCTATTATCTCAGTTCAGAAGCATGCTATCGAAATACAATGTATCTGAAAGTTTGCCGAATAACATTGGGGTCGCAAACGTATACCAAAGTCGTGAGCGAGCTGTGAAGGCAACTTTCCACAGAATGAATGTAATTTACATTCACCGCGTAGAGAGTTGCCTTCACAGCTCGCTCACGACTTTGGTATACGTTTGCGACCCCAATGTTATTCGGCAAACTTTCAGATAAAACTACAAGGTTAAATTCATCCATACATTGTTTTTCGATAGCATGCTTCTGAACTGAGATAATAGCAAATAAATGTAAATCTTTGCAAATGAATGGTCGCAACCTTGGTTGAATATTATCCACATTCACGGTCGTGAAAATCTCTTAAATAAAGACAAATCAATCAATCAATCCACATTCACCTCGAAGACCGGAAACTGTACCCCTCGACACATACACTGTGACTGCGAGTGACTCCGTAGCTTGAAGGAATTGAAGCGCCCGTCTAACGAATTGGGAGTCGTGAGTTCGAGTCTCCCCGGAGTACGTGGATTTCTTTTCATAATTCAAATCTCAATTTGTTCATCAAGCACATGTTCTGTTGTGCACATGGATGTCAAAGCATTTTCAACTTGAAAAATTGTCAACAAAATTATTGGAATCATTTTTTCTTAAAAACAATTTGCTCTCACTTGTAGTTAGTGGACGGGCACAAACGCGAGTGTGTTGTGGATTGGCATCTAAGCCGAAAGAGATATGGGTTTGTGAAGATGGAGTGTTCACGGTGGGACCTCGTAGTCAGTTTGGCTTTCTATTCGGCAGGATCATTACCTGTTCTGTGGTTTAGTTTGTTAAAGCGCTGGTCTAGCAAATACGGAGTCGTGGGTTCGAATCTCACCAGAATGCGTTTTTTCAGAAATTTCGTCTCTCAATTTTTCACTTAGCAACATTTCGTGCCTTCTAATTACAAGTTTTAACGAACAACTTTTTTTGAGGAATATATTACATGAAATTTTTCTTCCGAAATTCCTCCAGAAATAGAGGTACACAGATCTGAAAAGGAATGTCAACTTATGTGACATATGATGCACATAACCGCACGGTAAAAAATCTACACGCTCGATGTAAGGGAAAAATCCCTTAACTATTCAATGTCCTAATCATCATGATCAGAAATGCTTTCCCTTTGAGATCGCAATGCTGTCAGTGTTGATTTGAGGACCAAAACAAACCCAACGGAGAAATCAACTGAAAATCCCTTCGATTTGCACTACTGTAAAAAGCAATACGATCCAAAGTGAAAAATTGTTGATTTGGTAATGACTGTCTTGGGTATAAAAGTAAATATAGATGACAGGTGGTAGAAAGTCCTTCGCTTCGATTCACACCTCTCCAACAGACGTGAAGTAGTGTAGTGGTAAAACAGTTGATCGGGACTCTGAAGGTCCTGGTATCGGATCTGGCTGCGGCTGAACATATTTTTTTAATTCTAGTTTTGAAATCAAAACATTGTCAACAACGAATTGATGTGATGTTCCATTAAAATTGAAGAGGCATTGAATGTTCTTTGTCAAATGATATGTAATTGATAACAAACTGATTGAACAGTAGTGCGAATTCAAGTGCCAATCAGTTCATATCACAGTGCAGATTTTTTACCGTGCGGAGCGTGGGATATCACAGAAATTTACATAACATATCATGTAAAAGTAATAAATATCATATAAACTTCCATTATATGTCATGTAATTCAGCATGACTCTGAGAATTTACATGACATATAACACGAATTTACATGATACATCATGTAAACCATCATAACACTAAGTTAACATGACTAAAATGACGTTTACGTGACGTGTAAATCTCATTATTTCTAACTGTGTAACCTCCTGAAGTTTCACCAAAAAATTTCCTAGAAAACCTTCCATGCTTCAGAAATTTTTTCATGGATTATTTCAGAAATTTCTCCGGGGATTATTTTAGAAAACCATCCACGCACTCTTAAAAAAATAGGAATTTACACGTGACGTAAACCATCAACGTACGTAAACATTTCATGACTGAATGGCAAATGTGACTCAATTTTACATCCATCATGTAAGTTCGAGTTGGTTGCACAAGATGTCAACAAACCTATCTGACCAGATAGGTAGAAACAGTTTTACATTTGTCCCTTGTCTCACAACTCGGTGATATAGCCGAGAGGTATAGTACGTGCCTCTCAATCAGCGGACCAGAGTTCGAATCCAGTTCATTATTTTACTTACATATGTTTTATATCTCGCTTCGGCTCTAGCGATTCCTATAGCACAACTTTATTTGTGATAGAAGACGTAAATTTGTGTCAAACGGGCCGCTCCTTTTATGTGCATCCAAGTGAACCTAAATTTACATGATTTTTTCTAAGAGTGCGGATTCAAGACATTCAATCAGCGTTTTAGTTTTAGAAAATCAAGAGTTCTGAATTCTTTGAAAAACCTTTCAGGGCTTTTTTAATAAATTTGTTTATGGAATGTTTCGAGGAATTTCTCCAGAAGTTCTTTCATTTTTTTTTTTTTTTTTTTTTTTAATTTAATAATCTTTATTAGTATCTCAATCAATTTTTACATTCTTCAACTTAATCTAGGTGTTCTGTGTATTATAACACACTATCATCCTAATTTGGTGAAATAAATTTAAGCTATTATCAATACTAATTAATAACATATTACATTTCATTTGCTGTAGCAGTTAAGATTTTTTGCAGGCTTTATTTTTCACCTGCGTGTCAGAAATACATTTTTTCAACTTATCCTAACCCTAACCCACCTTAAACTAATTATACAAAGAGCTAATCGTAGCAATAGAAGACTGCAACGATTTTTGACGAAAGTTGGCAATGATTTTAGTTGACATCTGTTCCAATGTTTCAATATTAGAAATTTGATGCAACTCATTAGTGCTATACCAGGGAGGCAACTTCAGAATCATTTTCAAAATTTTATTTTGAATCCTCTGAAGTTGCTTCTTTCTGGTATTGCAACAGCTCGACCATATTGGGACAGCGTACAACATGGCCGGTCTGAAAATTTGTTTATAAATCAAAAATTTGTTTTTGCGACAAAGTTTTGATTTTCTATTAATAAGTGGGTATAAACACTTAATGTATTTATTGCACTTAGTTTGAATGCTTTCTATGTGGTTTTTAAAAGTTAAGTTTTTATCTAGTAAGAGCCCTAGATACTTAACTTCTTCCGACCAATTTATTGGAGTTCCCCTCATAGTGACAACATGTCTACTTGAGGGTTTCAAATAAAGAGCTCTTGGCTTATGTGGGAATATGATAAGTTGAGTTTTGGAAGCATTTGGAGAAATCTTCCATTTTTGCAAATAAGAAGAAAAAATATCTAAACTTTTTTGCAATCTACTACAAATGACACGCAAACTTCGCCCCTTGGCTGAGATTCCTGTGTCATCTGCAAATAACGATTTTTGACATCCCTGTGGCAAATCAGGTAAGTCGGAGGTAAAAATATTGTATAAGATTGGTCCCAGTATGCTGCCTTGTGGAACACCAGCTCTTACAGGTAATCTATCTGACTTGGAATTTTGATAATTTACCTGAAGTGTTCGATCCGATAAATAGTTTTGAATAATTTTAATAATGTATAGTGGAAAATTAAAATGTTTCAATTTTACGATCAAGCCTTCGTGCCAAACACTATCGAATGCTTTTTCTATGTCAAGAAGTGCTACACCAGTGGAGTAACCTTCAGATTTATTGGAACGAATGAAATTCGTTACCCGTAAAAGTTGATGAGTAGTCGAATGACCATGGCGGAATCCGAACTGCTCATTGGCAAAAATAGAATTTTCATCGATATGAATCATCATTCTATTTAAAATAAGTTTTTCAAAAAGTTTACTGATAGATGACAGTAAGCTAATTGGACGATAACTAGAAGCTTCGGCAGGATTTTTGTCAGGCTTCAAAATTGGAACAACTTTAGCATTTTTCCATTTTTCAGGAAAATATGCTAACTGAAAACATTTGTTAAATATATTAACCAAAAATGATAAGCAACTTTCTGGAAGTTTTTTGATGAGAATATAGAAAATTCCGTCATCACCCGGAGCTTTCATATTCTTAAACTTCTTTATAATAGATCTCACTTCGTCCAAATCAGTGCCCAATGAATTGTCGAAAATGTTCTCATGATTGAGAATGTTTTCGAATTCGCGGGCAACCTGATGTTCTATTGGACTAGTGAGACCTATACTGAAATTATGCGCACTTTCAAACTGTTTGGCAAGTTTTTGTGCTTTTTCAGAATTAGTTAATAATATTTTGTTATCCTCTTTCAGCGCAGGAATAGGCTTCTGAGGTTTTTTCAAAATTTTTGTCAATTTCCAAAACGGCTTAGAGCCGGGGTTTAATTGAGAAACTTTATTTGCAAAATTTTTGTTTCTCAATTCGGTGAAACGTTTTTTAATTTCCTTCTGAAGATCCTGCCAGATTACTTTCAAAGCAGGATCTCGAGTTCGTTGGAATTGTCTTCTTCTCACGTTTTTAAGACGGATCAGAAGTTTCAGATCGTCGTCAATAATAACTGAGTCGAATTTGACTTCACACTTTGGTATTGATGCGCTTCTAGCTTCGACTATAGTACTAGTCAAAGTTTCGAGGGCATTGTCAATATCAAAATGTGTTTCCAATGAAACATTAACATCTAAATGGCTATCGATGTATGTTTTATATGTATCCCAGTCAGCTCTGTGATAATTGAAAGTAGAGCTGATGGGATTAAAAATCGCTTCATGGGAAATTTGGAATGTTACAGGAAGATGATCAGAATCAAAGTCAGCATGAGTAATCAATTGGCTACAATGCTGACTTGAGTCAGTTAAGACCAAATCAATTGTTGAGGGATTTCTAGCAGAAGAAAAACAAGTGGGGCTATCGGGATATAGAATAGAAAAATATCCTGAAGAGCACTGATCAAATAAAATCCTGCCGTTTGAATTGGACTGAAGATTATTCCACGAGCGGTGTTTCGCATTAAAATCACCAATTATGAAAAATTTGGACCTGTTGCGAGTTAATTTTCGCAAATCAGATTCAAGAAAATCTATTTGCTGGCCAGTGCATTGAAAAGGCAAGTAGGCCGCAATGAAAGTATGTTTACCAAAGTTTGTTTCAACAGAAACACCCAAAGTTTCAAAAACTTTGGTTTCGAATGATGAAAAAATTTGGTGCTTGATGCGCCTGTCGACGATGATAGCAACTCCACCACATGCTCCATCTAGGCGATCATTTCTATAAATAAAATAGTTTGGGTTTCGTTTGATTGAAGACCCAGGTTTTAGATAAGTTTCAGTAATAACTGCAATATGCACATTATTAACTGTTAAAAAATGGAATAGCTCATCCTCTTTACCATTTAGAGAACGAGCATTCCAATTTAAAATGTTCAAAAATTTATTTGGATCCATTACCAAAACGTAATCCAATTACTATTTTATTTGTAAATTTAACTCCAACTTGGACTGCTTCAGCCATAGTTTGAGTTTTGAACATTGCATCAATCATTTATTGCAATTGTTCAGATAAAAAGTCAAAATCGGAAGCAGACATGCCTGAATCACGTGCATTTTCCGTATTTGATGTTTGGTGATAGGAATTATTTGAATTTTGTTTACCCGCAGCCACATGGGCATAGGTAGCTCGATTCGTTTGAACAAAATTGGAAATATTACTCACTCCACTGCTGGAGGGTAGATTATTCGCTCGAAGGTTTGTTTGGTGGTTAACTACCTCCGGCGAATAGGTACGAGCGGTATGAAAATTATTCAACCGATCGTTGATGGAAGAATTTGTGTTGTTAGAAATTCTACCTGCAGAGTTTCGGGTACGACTAGCGTTCCCATTCATCTGCCGGGCACGTGATTCGACAACTTTTTTGCGGGTAGGGCAATCCCAAAAGTTTGACTTATGGTTGCCACCGCAATTCGTACATTTAAACTTCCTGGTATCTTCCCTTACCGGACAGTTGTCCTTGGCGTGAGAAGAACCTCCACAAATCATGCATTTAGCATCCATGTGGCAATGTTTCGTTCCGTGCCCCCAACCTTGGCACTGACGGCACTGAGTTGGGTTCTGGAAATTTCCCCCAGGCTTACGAAAATGTTCCCATGTCACTTGGACAAGAAACATTTTCTTCGCCTTTTCCAAATATTTCAAGTTATTTAGATCACTTTTGTTGAAGTGAACTAAATAAAATTCTTGAGAGATACCCTGCCGAGGATTCTCAGAGCGGGTTCTCTTTTTCATTTTTATTACTTGGACTGGAGTGAATCCAAGTAATAAGTTGAGTTCAGTTTTGATCTCATCAGGTGATTTGTCATCACTAGAGAGACCTTTTAATACGACTTTGAACAAGCGTGCAGACCTGTCGTCGTATGTGAAAAATTTATGCTTCTTCTCAGTAAGGTACTTGAGAAGAAGATCCCGATCTTTCAGGGTTTCCGGCAATACGCGGCAGTCTCCTTTCCTGGCAATTTGGAAGGAAACCTTGATTCCCCTTATGGAGTTCAAGATCTCCTGCCTAAAACCAGCAAATTCACAGACGCTGACCACGATTGGCGGCACCCGTTGTTTTTTAGCAGAAATTGAAGTACCTGGGCTAGAGGCATCCTCAATTTGCTGTTCCGAAAAATTGTTCAGCGTTTCATAAGGATTACTCATTTCAACGAAATTTTCATCCGAAACAATTGTTTTTGTAGAAGGAAGCGGAGAAGCTGAAAGTTCTCCTTTCCTTCTAACTTTGCCGCGTTTAGCGACAGTTTTGAAACCGACTTTTTTGGAAGGAAGCGGTGAATTCAAGGATTCACCCTTCCTTTTGTTCGATGATGCAACCATGATTTAATTTGAAGCGACCTTCCAGGAGGTTTTTTCCCTAATCGGTGTCCAAGTAGGATTACCACCGTTTCACGGAATTTGACTTCCGTAAACGGGTCCAACGAATAATCGAAGGCACGGGTCCAGGCAAGGATCGAAAAGGAATCAGTAGGTATAAATTTAGCGCTGAAAAGTGCTATTGTGGGTAGTACTGAGAAGTACTGTTGAATTGCTTTAGGTAGTAAAACTTCCTGCAGCAGAGAGAGCTTACGTCCGCACAGCACAAGAGTACGATGCGAACAGCAGAAGTTCTTTCATGATTTTGTTAAGTTATTCCAGCAGATATTCTTTTATCTTTTTTATCTTTAATCTTTTATTCGGAGCAGCGAAAAGTCCGTTTGGGCTGAACTATCAATTTAACTCTCTTTCAAATGGGCGCAAAACCTCCTCATCTTTTCGCATCAACAGAAATTACAAATCCAAATGATGACAATGATTACTTGCGGCTAATATACACTTATATATTCTTAAATTTAAACTTTTTTTCTTTATTTTTGAGACTTTCAGCCCTGAGCTGGTTCGTCACTTCAAATTTAAACTTAAATTTATACACCACTTAACAAGCCTTCCTATTCCGTACAAATACTTCATTAAACAATCTTTTTATTACTGGACGTGACAAGTTAAAATCTAAAACGTGATAGCACTGATTAAACAAACGAGACATATTGGCAATGGGTTCGTAGTGGCCATAATTGGTACGAGAAGTAGGAAGACGAAGAAGGAACTGTGCTAACGGAGATTACGATGACGAATATCAATACTAAACAAATTCAAGATACTAGGACAATCAATACGAGACTGTAGCACATCAGACACGAAACAAGCCTTAATGACATTACGTCGGTTTTCGAGGATCGGTTGGTCGATCAGTAAACACCGATCTTCACAACGAGGAAGATTGAGGGAATCGTTCCAGTGTAAGTGACGGAGTGCAAAGCGAATGAATCTGTGTTGGATGGATTCTATTTGGTTGACGCTATTTCTATAGTAAGGAGCCCAATCGACAACCGCGTATTCGAGTGTGGAACGGACTAGAGAGCAGTATAAAGCCTTTAGACAGCAAATGTCCGTAAAATGTTTCGCAGCCCGAAAAATAAAGCCTAGGCATTTAGACGCTTTGGAAGTTACATACTCTATATGATCTTTGAAATCAAGCTTACTGTCCAGAACAACACCTAAGTCCTTCATCGACGAAACCCTATTTAGCTGTTCTCCAGCGATGGTGTAATCGTATTGTACCAGAGACCAGGGATGGGAACACTCACTTTCAAAGAGTTACACTCACTTGATATTTTCTCAGCTCAGAAGCGTGTAGTCAAGAAACGATGCATGTAGGACTTTTGCATTGTAGTCTTGTCTAAAACTTTGCCGAATAGAGTAGGGGTCGCACACGTATACCAAAGTCGTGACAGAGTTGTAAAAGCGACTCTCCACAAGGTGAGTGTAATTTACATTCACCTCGTGGAGAGTTGCCTTCGCAGCTCCCTCATGACTTCGGTATACGTGTGCGATCCCTACTCTATTCGGCAAAGTTTTAGACAAAACTACAATGCAAAAGTCGTCCATACATCGTTTCTTGATTACACGCTTCTGAGCTGAGAAAATAGCAAGTGAGTGTAACTCTTTGCAAGTGAGTGTTCCCATCCTTGCCAGAGATCTCTTCCTTCCAAACGAAATAACTGAGCATTTTGACGGATTCAAGCACATACGATTTAGAGAGCACCAGGAAGTGAATTTATCTAGCTCGTTCTGTAGAACTGTGGTGTCGCGGTAACAGCTTATTTCAAAATACAGTTCGAAATAGTCAGCATATGATAGTTTTAAACATTTGAGTTCATCGTTTACATCATTCAAATAAAGTAAGAATAAGAAAGGTCCAATATAACTACCCTGCGGTACACCGGAAGCGACACGAAAAAAAAAACAGGCGTTGTATCACCTATTTTGACTGACATAGTTCGGCCAACTAAATAAGAGTGAAACCAGTCTAAAAGACTGCCATTAATCCCAAGGCGTTTAAGCTTGGCTACCATGATTTGGTGATTGACTTAATCAAAAGCAGCCGAGAAGTCGGTGTAAATTGCATCGACCTGCTTGTGATCCTCCATAGATTTCACAATAAATGACGTATAGGCAACTAGGTTTGTGGATGTTGAGCGTTTTTCGATGAATCCATGTTGAGTCTGAGAGACGTAGTTTGCACAATAATGTTTGAGAAACCCCAATACGACGAGTTCGAAAAGTTTGGACGTAGCACACAAAGCTGCGATTCCTCGGTAGTTGACAATATTATCCTTTTTGCCTTTCTTATAGACAGGAAACACGAATGATTCCTTCCAGTTACTTGGGAAAATGCCTGAAATTATGGAGCGGTTGAAAATGGCGGCTAATGGCGTCGCAAGAGAAGTGTAACATCGTTTGAGTATAATGGCAGGAATGCCACCAGGCCCACGATTTGTAGACATCTTAAGTTGAGCGCAAGCGGATTCGATTGTTGATTCAGTTATATATGGATGTGGACCGGCAGCTGGACGATGAGGAACTTTCGAAGCAGCATCATTTACTTGATTTGGTGTGAGATCCTCATTCACAAAGACAGCAGCGAATTGTTGACGGAAAAGTTCACAAATGTCTTGAATTGAGTGAGCTTGATTGTTACCTAAGCTCATAGTTGATGGCAGCCATTGGGTTACGTTGATCGTCAATATATGACCAGAATTTTTTGGGATTGTTTTTAATATTACCTTAGATTCGACGTAAGTACAGTGATAGACATTCGTTTAGCCGAGGCCAAAAAATTTTCAAAAAAGTGTCAGGAAACTCATACAACAGATTTTATGATAAAACTTTTTTATCGTAGTAATAGTATATCTAGTACTGTTTTATAAAAATGTAATACATCACACTTACATATACACTGAAACAAAAACGAGGGTAAAAACCCTTCAAATGTAATTTTTTGCCTAGCGATTCGTTTAGCCGAATTGTACAATTTTAATTCCTCAATAAAAAACTAACAAATTTCGAAAAATATCCAACAAAATCATTTTGTATGATGACCTGCATTATAGATCCACTTGTACATCATGAATTAGAACGTTTTTGGAAGTATTGCCATATTAATTTTGCGTGCATCTCATAAAAATATGTCATAATATTGTAAATGTTTCCAAATTGAGATATGATGTAGCTATTTTTATCGGAAGTGTTTCAAAAGAATCTCATGAAAGTTTCATGACCAAAGCAGGTTAAAAATTTACGAAAAACAATGTTTATATCAGAAAAAAATAACGCAAACCATCAAAAATTACTCATTTAAGTATTGTTTTGATGAATTATGATAGTTTCACTTGCATAAATTACAGCGTTTACTAATATATACGTCTTTCAATAGCTCCCAATATCTTCTAGACTGTATTCTGGCTGAAATAACATACATTGGACGGCTCACATTTCGAGGAATGGCACCGAAAGTATTCAAATTTCTAGCATGAACTACTTGTTTCATAATTTAGACATTCTATTCAAAAAAAATCATGTTTAAAATGAATGTAGTTCACAACTAAGACTCATTTATAACATATTTTTTCAGATTGAATTAAATAAGCCAATTGTTTGACCACATCTTGTATGGGCATCTGCTTTAAAATAAACAGGGTACAAAAATTCTGACACTTCTTGCAGTTCTTTCACTTAGCAGTCTTCTAACTCATTTAGTAATGCTAGTATCAAACAGGTATACTCCACAGGCATTAGGGCACGTCTTTATTTCAATGTAGAACTATTTATTTTAGTTTTTATCAATCCCATTTTAAAGTTTAAACAACCAAAAACCAATATACATAATTTTTTTATGACATTTTATGCAATAATTTGAACATTTCTAACAATAATTCTGTGCCATATTTTCAAAACTGCTAATCTAGCTTGCGTTTGAGTGTATACAGAAATCATTTTTCTTAAATAAATTTGTTTTTCGTCACTTCTCCTTATAAAGGACCATCACGCCGAGGACCTGGGATCGAATCCCACTCCCGACAAACTCGCAAAATGTGAGTTCTTCCTTCGGAAGGGAAGTAAAGCGTGAGTCCCGAGATGAACTAGCCTAGGGCTAAAAATCTCGTTAATACAAATAAATTAAAAAAAAAAAACTTCTCCTTATCGGGACATTTTTTTTATAATATTTCTTCGAATTTCACAAATAAATGAACTTTCAAAGTCAATTATCTTGCTAACACGTCATATACTAAATGCCTTGAAGTGACGTGGCTGCGATAGAATGAAGTGCACGTAGAGTTAGAGTGGTGGCGCAATATCTTCTGAAATCACTTGTAATCAACGTGAATAAATCATTGCCAACGTTACATCATGCAGTGGTTGTAAAAACATTCGCAGTGCTGGTATTATCTATCTGTTTTCACCATCAATAATCTCTACAAAACCGATTAAGCTGTGCATGAAGTTATCGTCTTATGAGACCACGCCATTTTTCGAGTAGTTCTCGAAGTGCTTGATTCGCATCAGAGTGTTCGTTCATACTATGCCAACTCACGAACATCTTCACAATAGTCATCGGAGTGATATGGCAATCTCGGAGTTAGCAGCTTTGCTACAGTCACGGCTGGGTGATATACAACAACGCGCACAGGTAGATGTGGAGTCTATCGAGGCTGCTGTCAAATTGCAGATGGGCTCTTTTTGTTCAAACGTTTCTGCGGATATCAAGAAGATGAGAGTAGAGAATGCCCAGGCCGCTAACACACTGAGAGCAGTGATCGACAACTATTCGGAATTTGTCAGGAGAACCATGGAGAGATTTAGTCGCCAAAACAATCTCATCATAACTGGAGTGCCTTATTCGAGAGAAGAGAATCTTGTTACATACTACTATGCTTGGTGTCGTGCTCTGGGGTACTCATACGACGACCACATTCCTGTAGCTGTTGCTCAACGACTATCGAGAAGGACCACTACTGTTAATCGACCGTCTGTTATTATTCTACGATTTGCGATTCGCTCTCAAAGAGATGAGTTTTTCTCCCGTTACTTGCGAGCTTGCGACCTTTCACTGACTAGCATCGGGTTTTCGAGCAGTAGACGAATTTTTATCAACGAGGACCTAGGGCCCGAAGAGAGGAAACTGCGATCGATGGCTGTCAAGTTGAAAAAACATGGAATCTTCCACAGTGTGTTCTCTCGGAACGGAATCGTCTTCGTGAAGCTATCATCAACACAACAACCGATGGCTGTGACTTCCGAGGCTTCGCTGGGGAAATTCGCTGGGGTAAACATCAATTTACCTTTCCGAAAATGTTACTCTAAATCCTTCCAATCCTCTCCGGCACTCCTATGACTCCTTCCTGAAAGTCAAATATGCTAACGTAACGTTGATACCTTTCCAAATTATGCTTCTCTGTATCCTTCCAATCCCATCAACTTATCCTATGATTCCACTCCTGAAAGTCAAATCTACACCGTTCGCTACCGTTGCTACTGTTGTTGGCTGTTGCTGTCTGCTGCTGTTTTTGCTGTTGGGATTGAAGGACGTTCATCTATTGCTGCACCATAGGTTTATTCTACAAGTCATTGCACTGTATCGAAATACTGCCTTTACGTTGATTACTCTAATTTCTTTGTTTTTTATGCGCCACTTGTAAAATTATTAGTATGAATATTATGTTATTTTGCGAGGGGGTAGTGTTCACGATACATTTCTTTCTTTTTACTGCCTTAAGCTCTTTCAATTATGGCTAGTATTGCCAGTAACAACACCTCTGCGAATTTGTGTATGCCCGGAGTTGTTTTGAAGTCGGCTCTGTTGCCCGGAAAACTGTCCATCTCTTGTATAAATGGTCAGAGCATTTGTGCAAGGAAGCTTGAAAAACTAAGTGAGTTGCGTGAAATTCTATCTTTATCAAATGTCGATGTATTTTGCATAAGTGAGACGTGGCTGAACGAAAGGATTGATGATAGTGTTGTAAATGTCAGTGGATACCAGATTGTAAGAAATGATAGAGTTGGACGTATGGGGGGTGGTATCGTTGTGTACGTAAAAAAGGATATCAAGCTGAAATTTTTGCGTAAATCTGTGTATGAAATAGGCAACACTGAGTTCATATTGCTAGAACTTTTTATCAATGAGGAAACATTACTTCTAGGAGCTTTCTACAACCCTCCTGAGTTGGACTGTTCCATGCTACTTGATGCTTTGCTGTGTGAATATGGTATGGACTATAATCAAATTTATTTCCTTGGGGATTTCAATACTAATATGCTGAATAGTAGTGCGCCTAAGACCAAAAAACTCATCAGTACTTTAGAGACCCATGGTTTACACTGCATCGGTAAAGAACCTACTTATTTTCACGAAAACGGAAATTCTCAGCTAGACCTTATTTTAACAAATGATCAATCAACAGTTCTTCGTTTTAATCAGATTGAGGCACCTGTTTTTTCTCATCACGACCTCATATTCGCTTCCTTGAGTTTTTCAAGACAAAATGAAATCGATTCTTATCAATATCACGATTACAACAAAATTAATGCAAGAGACCTTCAAAATGCTTTCAATTCACTTGATTGGTTCCAGTTTTATCAGATTGGCAACCCTGACTTGCTTGTAGACTTTTTTAATTCGGCAATGATTAGTTTGCACGATGCTTTCGTACCATTGAAAACTGTCCATAAACGAAGTAAATCTAATCCGTGGTTTAACCAAAATATAGCAAAAGCAATCATAGATCGTGATCTTGCCTTCAAGCAGTGGAAAGCGCATAGAACTCTAGATAACCATGAGCTATTCAAAAGGCTTAGAAATAGAGTCAATTATCTGGTTCGCTTAGCTAAAGAACAATATTACAGTGAATATTTAAATCCGAGGTTGCCATCGAAGGATCTATGGAAGCGATTGAAAAATACTGGAGTTGGTGGATCGATAGAGCAGCCGAATATAGATTTCAGTCCTAATGCGATTAATCAATCTTTTTCTATGAATTTTACAGAGCCAAGCTTTGCCTACACTCCATGTCAGCTTGAACATTGGAATTCGTTCAGTTTTCACGCTGTCGATGAAGCTGAAATAATAAATGCACTGTTTGATATAAAATCCAATGCTGTGGGACTGGACGGTGTTCCCCTTAAGTTTTTAAAACTGTTGTTGCCGCTAATTATTAAACCTGTAACCCATATTTTCAATTCGATTATTATAACCAATACTTTTCCTAGATCTTGGAAAAATGCTAAAATCTTGCCAATAAAGAAAAAGTCAAAGGAAAACTCATTGGAAAATCTGCGCCCAATAAGTATATTGCCTGGACTATCCAAAGTGTTTGAAAAACTTTTAAAAAATCAGATGTGTTTCTACATTAACGAAAACAACTTATTGAGTCCGCATCAGTCTGGATACAGACCTAAGCACAGCACAAAAACAGTGATACTCAAAGTGGTTGACGATATAGGAATAATGCTTGAAAAAGGTAATTCTGCCATATTGATGCTACTAGATTTTTCTAAGGCATTTGACACAATCTCGCATGGTATCTTATGTAGAAAACTTCAACACAACTTTGGTTTTTCGTGTGATGCCGTACTTTTGATAAAGTCGTACCTATCAAATCGTTTTCAAGCTGTGCATGTTAATAACGAGTACTCTGAACTCACTTCTGTTTCATCTGGCGTACCGCAGGGATCAATACTGGGCCCAATATTATTCTCGCTATATGTTAACGATTTGCCAAATGTTCTTAAATATTGCAAGATAGAGATTTTCGCAGATGATGTGCAGTTGTACTATGAGTTTACAAGTTCTGATGCGGAAAATATAACAAATAATATCAATGCAGATTTAAAAAATGTGTTTAATTGGACCATGAAACACAACTTAAGATTGAACGTAAATAAAACTCACGCTCTGTTCATAACCGCCAACAATACCAACGTCTCCAAGCCAGTAATTGTAATAAACGGTAATGTAATTGAATATGTTCAATCGGCGACCAGTTTAGGTTACACAATTCAATCCAGTTTAGATTGGGATCCTTTTGTACAACAGCAATGCGGTAAAGTGTATGGAAAATTAAGATCTCTGCAATTGCAAACTTATTTTTTGTCAACAGAAATGAAGCTTAGCCTATTTAAGACTCTCATATTACCTCACTTCTTGACATGCGACTTCTTAATCATGCAGATCTCTGCTATTGCTTTCAATAGATTGAAAATTGCTTTAAACGCTTGTGTAAGATATGTGTTCAATTTGTCCCGGTTTTCCCATGTCTCACATTTGCAAAATAAATTAATTGGTTGTTCGTTTGAAAATTTTTCTAAACTGAGATGCTGTCAACTTGTTTTCATGCTTACCAATAACAAATGTCCAGACTATCTATACAATAAACTTAGTCAATTTCGAAGTGAAAGATCCAAAAAATTCATCATTCATAGACACCATACTGCTAAATATAGTAAAAGCTTTTTCGTACGAGGTGTTTCTTATTGGAATACTTTGCCAAATGAATTAACTCTTATTTCATCGGGGGCAGTTTTTAAGAGGAAATGTATCGAACACTTTAATTAAAATATGTATTTTAGTTGTATAAATGTTAGTTTATTAAAATGAATTCAAAACAGTGGCACTTTTTCTATCTAAATTAAACAATTGTAACGATTTAAAAGACGTTTGTCTTATGTTACTGAATAAATGAGAATAAATGAATGAAAATGAATGAATGAAGTATATCCTCGAAATATACTCACGAAATTGCAAAAAAATCTATTGAACACCAATTTTTCATTCACCTCGGCTAAACGAATGTCTAGGCAAAAAATGACATTTGAAGGGTTTTTACCCTCGTTTTTGTTTCAGTGTATATGTAAGTGTGATGTATCACATTTTTATAAAACAGTACTAGATATACTTCCTAACAAAGAAGATGTTTTTAAAAAGGGTTCACAAACAAGACTGACTTTATTTCCCTCTTCTGAATTTAATGAAACCTACCTAACGCTCCATTATTCCTGTGTCAGCAAATTCCACGATCAGGTGGTAGTCGAAGTCCAAGTCTTCGATGTGCCCTGTCAGCTGGTTAGGTGCAAACGGTCCGTCACCGTCCGTCGTCGGCGGTGGCGCAAGTCGCACGAGTGCTTACGTCAGCACGCCCGTGTAGGTGATGGTCCCGGTCTCAGCTTGCAGGTTACTTGTGGCGTCGGCGTCCGAGGGGATTTTTCTTTAACTTACTATCACTACGATAAAAAAGTTTTCTCATAAAATCTATTGTATGAGTTTTCTGACACTTTTTTTCGTCTCGGTTAAACAAATGTCTATCACTGTAGGCGTGGTAAAGTTTTTTGTTCAAATTCTTATAGGGCACTGCATGAAATTCTCTCCTTCTCTTTCACTCTTACATGAATTTTGCAAACAACAAGGCCAAGAAACGTCAAAATCCCACACAAAATCGAAACAGTGCAGTGCCCTATACCTGTAACTGCATGTATTGTAGTAAGATTTCAAAGAGTTGCTGCGGTGTTTAGAATATCTCTTGAGAGCTGATCTTTTACGTGATTTTAACATTTTCAGAACGTGATTAGACCAAGGAGGATTTATAGGCATTTTGTTGACAACTTTAGGAATACATTGATCGATAGCAAATTTGACGATAAAGGTGAAGACGTCAACAGAAGTGTCAGTATTTAAATCATGTAACAAGGTAGTCCAATCAATCGAACTAAGGAAACGGTTCATTTTCTCGAAATCCGTTTTCCAAAATTGGTAACGAGTGTTCTCTCTAATAGGGACAAATTCTAATGGAATATATTTCTTAATGAACATGTGTAGTGGAGGATGGTGCCTGACATGCTTCACTATAGGAACAGGAGCCTCAGCTACAGAAATATCGCGCAAGAGATCTTGACTGATGTAGCAAAGTTCAAGTAGTCGATGATTGGAGTTTGAAACAGCGTTAAGTTGTGCGAGACCTGCAGTGCTATAATCATCCAGTAGTTGTTTTTGATCCAAATTCAAGGAAGAACCACTTATGTTCGGGTATAGATAACCTGTACTACTTCGAAGCCATTGGACTGATCGATATTCTTCCAAAGATTTATGCAAAAATTCATAAAAAGATTTTCAGATTCCTCCATGGATTCCCCTAAAATTTACTCAAGAATTCCTTTACAAATATCACTAAAGACTCTTTCAGTAGTTTAAGCATTTTTTCATGATTGTCAGCAAAAGATTACCTCAGACATTTTTCCGTGGACTTAATTTTATTTTCATAATTTTCAGAAAATTTTCAGCAACTCCTTTAGAAATTTTTCCAAGGGTTCCTCATGGGATCCCTTGGACAATTTCGTGCTGGGATTCCTTCAGAGGGTTTCCTGGAATTCTTTTAGATATTTCAACACAGATTTTTGCAGAAGTATTTAATGAAATTGCATAAAGTTGTTAAAGAAAATCTGCAAGGGAAACCTGAAGGAATTTCTAAAGGAATGTATGAAAATTGCCTAAAGATTTTCATGAACAAATTTTATTGAAGCAATTTCAAAAACAATTGTTGGACGAGTTCTTGGAGGAATTCCCTGCAAATTCCTGGAGATGGCTTTAGCGGCATTTCTAGAAGAATTTTATGAGAAACTTCTGGAGAAATCATGCAGAAGTTTCTAAGAAAATCCCTGATGTAAAGGGGATTTCCAAAGGACATCCTTGAGGGTCTCCAGTTAGCCAAGTGGTTGAGGCTATGGATCGCCAATCCGGAGACGGCGGGTTCGATTCCCGTTGCAATCGGGAAAATTTTCTCGACCCACTGGGCATAGTGTACCATTGTACTTGCCTCACAATGTACAAATTCATGCAATTGCTGGCAAAGAAAGCCCTTCAAATAATAACTGTGGAAATAGTCAAAGAACACTAAGTTGAAGCAAGGCAGACCTGATACCCAGTGGGGCGTAGAGCCATAAAGAAGAAGAAGAAGAAGGGCCCTGTGGGGGGCCACTTGGCCTTAAGATACGGACTCCAAACTTTAGCCAGATTGTTTTTTAGCTAAAACGGTTGTTTTGCATTATTATTTTTTTTACAAAATTAGGTACGGCCTATTGTGTACAAATGTAAGCACGATTATGTAATGCTCACTAAATTTATTCGCTAGAACCATATTTTTGGACCTCTAGATTCAGAAAATGTGTAGTTTAAAATTATTCATCTTTGGTTTTTTTTCCTATACATTTTTATATGGGACGAAATTGACCTTAAAATGACTTGTTTCGATATTTGTATGGGCAAAAATAGGAAAACAATCAAAAATATCAAGAAACCCAAGATTATTTTAAACCGCACAGATTCTGGAACTAGAGGTCCAAAGCTACGATCCTAGGGAATAACATTTGAGGTACATTCGATTTTAATAATACTTCCCTTTGGATATATCGTGATGCTATCCGTGTACAAGCCAATTAACTCAAAATTGACTGAAATATAGGGACCCGTGCAAAATATAATAATTGGATGTAGCTGTTTTTCGAAACACCACTTTCCTCTGAAGCTATGGATCGTATTTGTTGAAAGCCTTGTGCCTCTCTAGTAGAGGTCTAGCAACAGTTATACTCTTTTGAAATGTTACCGCCTATTTATTGTTTAAGAAAAATTAAAATGTACCTTTTTGATACAGATAACATCATACCAAGTAGCACACTCATTCCATGACTCCAAAACTGCAAAAAAAAAACTTATCGTTAACTGCCAGGAACTTTCACTCTCATTCCACTGCCTCCTTCTCAATGCTATATTTATGTGACAAGTGCAGAAAATTTGTCACAAACCGAAAAAAAGAACTTCACAAGCACCCGCTACAAAAGGCTATTGCTCAGTGCTCAGTCAGTGCAAAACTAAACATATGTACGTATACGGACGGACGGACGGACGGATGGAGCGTTCTACATGTGACAAACGTACATTTTATGGAATTTCACAGCCACTCGCCCCGGCAGTCAGTAGTGGTGACTGATGGGAAAAACGCCAAGAGTTGGAAAAATTTCTCATTCCCATCGTTTTTCTGTTTTTTTTTCCTCTTCGCATTTAACATTTTCAGCTACACCCCTCCATTTTACAACTCGCAAATGCCAAAGTGGTTGGCTCTTTCGCGAGCTCGGCGTGGTTGTGCCACACATGTGCCGCGCTGCCCCGTTTACGGTTTCGATTGTGTTTTTCCTCTCTCCGACGACACATTGCATTGTATTAGGGTGTGGATTTTCATTGTTTTCAATGCTTATGTTTTATTTTCTCCAGAATTCATCGATTATGGCAGTAATAACTTTATGGGTTTGCAAAACAGTTAAAGTTTTGATGCCCACAATCAAAAACAAATGAACAAGTTAGGCGTTTGATTTGAATAGGTCCTAAGTTTGCTGTGTTTCCTATGTAGATTCGACCTATTCAAATTAAACGCCAGAAGTGTATCATTATAAAGTACATGTTTACATCTTTGATGAAATAAAACGTTTGATCTGTTTCACAATACAAATTTTCTATTTGCAAACTTTAAAGACTTCTTAGGGATTTTGATACCACTTTAGTTTTTATGCAACAACCTCAGAGGGCTTTTGGGCACATCAAAAAACTCCACATGAAAAACACATATTTACATTGTCATTTACATTTTTGTAGCACCCTACTGGGCATTTACCCCGATGGTGGTTATGGGATGCCAAACCACGCATCGTCATCCCGAATATTGTGTGTACACATTCTTAATTCGTCATTGTTTTATGGTAATGTTTCATATCAAACTGAATTAACTTTTTATCCCCAGCTGTCACAAACAGTTTCAGTCGTGCTCAGAGAGGGTGCACTGCATATTTTTTTTTATTCTTTTCACAAGTTCGGATGCAGGCGCGCCCTCAACTCTGGATTTATTTTATGCAAAGCTGGCAAAGTTTTTATGTTGAGCGATTGTTCATGGATTGAATGTGTACATAGTGTAGTATATATCTTTTCTTTTTATTTATTCAAAAAAGCAGGAGGTTTACTATTTATCTATTGTTTAAATAAAAGAAAAATATGTTATATTAGCGTGCCTACTTCTAAAGGACCTTGGAACAATGCGCCTATGCGCCAACCTATCATGTTGTGTCTTTACATATTGTACCTCTTGTTCTTTCTTGATTTTCAATAAACACCATTCTTTGTTGAACTGGACACGAGCTCACATGTTTTTATAACATGGTGTCAGAACTCTCGAAAAGCAAATTTAAGAACCTGCGTAATTAATTAAACTAAGTTCGTCGCGAATACTTCGAATCGTATGCGTCGAATCCGTGCGTTATTGGCTGTTCGGAGTGGCCAGAAAGTGTCAGGATGTCTATTGATCAGCAAGGAGCTGCTCGGCCCGGCCCGGTAATCAACAGCAGCATTCCCTTCCCAGAACCGTTGCGGCTGGATGGCAACGTACGGGAGAACGTGGAGCTGTGGAAAGATGCCTTTGATACCTACATCATCGCATCGGGAGTAGAGCAGCTGGAGGAGAGGGTGAAAGTCGCGACCTTCAAATCAGCGCTGGGTGCAGAAGCAAGACGGATCTTCAATTTGTTGCTTACCACCAAACTTGCCAGAGATACGGTATTCTGGCCCGGAATAACCGACCAAATACGACAGCGTGTGCAGCAGTGCAACGTGTGTGCTAAGTTTTCGTCTAATCAACAACCTCAACCGATGCAGAGTCATCAGATTCCTTCGTATCCGTATCAAAAGGTTTCCTTGGACATTTGCGAGTGTACGTTGGGTAATCGAAACTCCGTTTACCTAATTAGTGTCGACCACTATTCGGATTATTTTGACGTTGATGAACTCACAGCGCAGTCGACAGCAGCGGTGGTGAAGATTTGTAAGCGCAACTTTGCCAGATTAGGTTAACCACAGGAAATCAGCAGTGATGGAGGTCCCCAATTTATGAGCGATGAATTTAACATGTTTTGCCAATCTTGGGGGATTAAGCACAGCGTATCGGCTCCGTATCACCAGCAGGCGAACGGGAAGGCTGAATCTGCAGTCAAAATCACCAAGACACTGTTGAGGAAGGCACATGAGTCCAAGCAGGATTTTTGGGAACTCTTGCTTCAGTGGCGAAATACACCAAACAAAACAGGCAGTTCACCAGCTCAACGGTTGTTCAGTCGACGAACGCGATTTGGAATACCGATGTGTGAAGAAAAGTACTCACCTAAAATTGAGGAGAAAGTAAAGGAGAAGATTACGCTGAACCGCCGGAGAGCTAAAGCCTACTACGATCGCCAATCTCGCTCGCTACCTGAGTTGGAGATTGGTCAACCGGTCTTCGTTAAGCTGAAACCAACTGACAAGGAGTGGAAGAAAGGAACGGTTATCAATCCAGTATCAGATCGATCATCAGTAGTTGCAGTAGAGGATCGAGAATATCGTCGTGACAACACGCTGATCAAAGCAAAGCGTGCATTTGAAGAACCACCATTTCCAGTCAAGCAAGAGGAAGGTACTGCACATATTGCAGTTTCGACCTCTAATTCCAGTACACCAGGCAGCGCGTCTTCTATGGAGGAGACCGCACGTCCCAGGCGTGCTGTCCAGGTTCCCAAGCGGTTCCAAGATTTCGAAATGTACTAATATGGTAGGGCAATTCAAATTTCATTGAAAAGGAGATGTTATATTAGCGTGCCTACTTCTAAAGGACCTGTTACAAAAATAAAAGAAATTAATTATTACAAAGTATCACGATACACAGAGAACCTTACAAATGCACATTATACAGACATCACAAATCCACACAGCACAACATATAACATAAATGTGCCCTGTTATCCAGATGGATAACATCTTCCGATCACAGGATGACGAGGTTTCATTTATTGGTTTAGGTCCATCAGTCATCCTGGAATTGTATTTTAGTTGGCAGTATGCCTTTTAGTTCACAGCATTTGTTGCTGTGTTCATAGCTTGGTTTTGTCTAGGAAAACTAATCCTAATCGGGCATCCCGTTTCGGGTTTCGATACTAGAGCTCTATCACTTGAAGTCTGTGTCAGGGAAAGGTTTACGTCTCTAGTATTTAATCGCGGCCCGAAATGGCCTGAATGTTGGCAATCGAAATAGGATTGCACTTCATTGGCCTCTATCCTGCCAGAACCCTATAAATGTTAATTAATACTAGGGGAATATTGACAAGTTATAATTCAACATGTAACACAAAGGACGCAAGAATATTAAACTTTGAACACATTAAACAATTATTCTGTCTTATTAATGTAACAAATATTTATACCCGTAACACAATCCAACGTTTGAGCAAGAATTTTTCGTGAATCGTTCACCGATTTACGAAAAATTCAGCTCCCATATGCTTCATATCCTTCATAACAATAGTGTTAAGGCCATACACTTAACACTACGATAAAGATAAATAACTTAACCTAAACTCAAAACGAAACCAAAACGAGTTTTGCTACCCGAAAGCCACAGTGCTTTCCAGAAACGTAGCGGTGAACAGGACTAACAAGTCCCCAAAAAACACCTCAACTCAAAAAAGATTTATGTTACCCGAAAGCCAAACTGCTCTCCAGATTTTGTAACGAATAAATCTTACCTCAACTAAACTTTACTTTTATGGACGAGCTCTGGTCCACAAAAATAAAATGGCCTTAAAACTGTAGTTATAATCCATCCAACTAGCTTTCATTTGCATACACGGGGTTTTTTAGTTGGGCGCCATGTTACAAAAATAAAAGAAATTAATTATTACAAAGTATCACGATACACAGAGAACCTTACAAATGCACATTATACAGACATCACAAATCCACACAGCACAACATATAACATAAATGTGCCCTGTTATCCAGATGGATAACATCTTCCGATCACAGGATGACGAGGTTTCATTTATTGGTTTAGGTCCATCAGTCATCCTGGAATTGTATTTTAGTTGGCAGTATGCCTTTTAGTTCACAGCATTTGTTGCTGTGTTCATAGCTTGGTTTTGTCTAGGAAAACTAATCCTAATCGGGCATCCCGTTTCGGGTTTCGATACTAGAGCTCTATCACTTGAAGTCTGTGTCAGGGAAAGGTTTACGTCTCTAGTATTTAATCGCGGCCCGAAATGGCCTGAATGTTGGCAATCGAAATAGGATTGCACTTCATTGGCCTCTATCCTGCCAGAACCCTATAAATGTTAATTAATACTAGGGGAATATTGACAAGTTAAAATTCAACATGTAACACAAAGGACGCAAGAATATTAAACTTTGAACACATTAAACAATTATTCTGTCTTATTAATGTAACAAATATTTATACCCGTAACAGACCTTGGAACAATGCGCCTATGCGCCAACCTATCATGTTGTGTCTTTACATATTGTACCTCTTGTTCTTTCTTGATTTTCAATAAACACCATTCTTTGTTGAACTGGACACGAGCTCACATGTTTTTATAACAATCACTCCTGGTATATTCATGTATCTTTCCAAATGAACTTTTTGACTTCTATCGTCTAAAACTGCTGGAGAAATAACCATTATTTAGGTATTAATTTAGTTTTGGCCAACTTGGTGGTCAGCCACGTTCACGTTCGCTGAGAAGCGAAGAGCATTGTGCACACACATTGCTGAGAGACTTGCGGCTTTGGGGTTCATTTTTAATTTCCGATGTGATTATTGTTTTAATCGCCGCGATTTGATATGTTAATGTTAATGTTGATGTTAAAAACTTATTCGCCAGACTGTCCGGATGTTTCGGTCGATTTCTCGTTATTTTTGTACAAACGGGTTTCCATAGGTAGTGTCATAATTGGTACAGGCACCCTAATATCAATATCATCAGCGAAACCAAGCAGCTGAATGGACTTCGTGAGAATCGTTCCACTCGTGTTTATCCCTGCTCTACTTATTACAACTTCTGAAGCACGAAATACCATCACCTTGCCGTAACCCTCCGCAAGATTCGAAGGGACTCGAGAGTGTCCTTGATACTCGAACTATGCACATCACTCGATCCATCGTATCAGTTTGTCCGGGAATTCGTATTCGTGCATAATCTTCCATAGCTGGTGTTGGTCGATTGTATTATACGCCGATATGAAATCGATGAACAAGTGATGGGTGAGCACGTTGTATTCGCGGCGATTCTGTAACACCTGGCGGATGGCGAACATCTGGTCCGTTGTAGCACGTTCACCCATGAATCCAACTTGATATTGCCACACGAACTCTCTTGCAATCGGTGATAAACGGCGTCAAAAAATGTGAGAGAGTATCTTGTAGACAGCGCTCAGTAGTGTGATCGTGCGATAGCTCCCGCAATTCATCTTGTCGCCCTTTTTGTGGATGGGACACACGATACCTTCCATCCATTCCTCCGGTAATACTTCCTCCTCCCAAATCTTGGTAATGACCCAGCGTAGTGCTCTCACCAGTGCTCCTCCACCATATTTTAGAAGCTCGCTTGGTGGTTGATCTGCTCCAGTGGCTTTGTTGTTTTTCAACCGGCCAACCTCCTCCTCAATTTCTGGAAGGTTAGGGGCTGGAAATCATTCGTCCTGCACACGTTCTTCTAGATCTGTTACCACGCCACCTTCGGTGCTTGCAACTTCGCCATTGAAGTGCTCATCGTAATGCTGCCGCCACCTCTCGACCACCTCACGCTCGCTCGTGAGAAGATTCCCGTGATTGTCTCGGCACATGTCGGCTTGTGGCAAAAAGCCTTTGCGCGAGCGGTTCAGCTTCTCGTAGAGCTTCCATGTGTCCTTAGCGCGGTACAGCTCTTCCATCGCTTCGCGATCTCGTTCTTCCTGCTACCGCTTCTTAGTCTGGAAGATTGAGTTCTGTCTATTCCACACCTGTCTGTAACGTGCCTCATTCGACCTCGTACGGTGTTGCAACTCGCCCATGCTGCATTTTTTTCATTTTCCAACTGTTCACATTCACCGTCGTACCAGTCGTTTCTGTGATTTGGAGTCACGAAGCCTAGTACTGCAGCCGAGATACTACCTATGGAGGATCGGATGTCTCTCAAGCCATCTTCAAGTGAAGCTGCGCCAAGTTGCTCTTCCGTTGGTAGGGCCACTGCTAACTGCTGCGTGTAGTCTTGATCCACTTCTATAGAAGTATACGTTACGCAGCTGCTTGATGTTGCGCCGCGACGTTCGACTTCGACGCGTGGTAATAATCGTCGAAAGTTTTGGGCGCATGTATACAGCGACTACACTGAAAAAATAAATCACATATCACATGGAAAATTCCCATTAGTTTGGCTATAGAACTGCTATTGAATTTTCCGATGAAAATTTCTTTGGAAATTTCATATGAAATCGATACGGTATATGGAAAACATTAGGAAATCACATTACTTCTACTGGAAAATCACATAACTTCGCAAAATCTATGTGACATTCCCATATAATTCAATGGATACGCGTATGGAAACAGTCCATGTGAAAATTAGATGAAAATAATGTGAAAACTTTTTTCAGTGTAGGTAATGATCCGAATCTATATTCGCACATAACACGAGCACTGGTTATATCCGATAAGAATTTACCGTCGATTAGGTTTTCTGTTTGATGAACTTCGGACTATCATACCACGGGAGGTTGCAAAGTTTACGCATCCCTGCTCGTTATCATTCGATACGGCGTGCAGGCTGTTTCGCCCGATTACCGGTCTGAACATTTCCTCCTTTCCTACCTGGCTTCTTTCTCGTCATCAGGTCTCACTTCATGTGGGCAGTGGACGTTGATGATGCTGTAGTTGAAGAAACGGCCCTTTACTCTCAACATGCACATCCTTGCGTTGATTCGGCTTCCACCCGGTCACACGTTGTCGCATCTTGCCCAACACTAAATCCTGTTCCCAGTTCATTGGTGGTGTCACTGCTTTGGTAGAAGGTAGCCGCTCGATGCCCGCTTTTCCGCACTTTCTGTCCAGTCCAACATGTCGAAGTTGCGGGGATGTAATTCATTGTAGATTATCCTGTTACATCCTGCGAAACCAAGTCATTTATTTAGATAACATCAAATTCATGATAATACTGAATCAACAATTTGCCGCCATAATACTCGATTTGCAGCTGCAGCTCTCCAACGTCGGTCACGCCCAACACTCGCCACCTGGTTCGCCCATCGTGCTCTCTGCGCTCCACGCCTTCTTGTACCAACCGGATGGTTAGCAAACACCAACTTTGCAGGGTTGTTGTCCGACATTCTTGCAACATGCCCTGCCCATCGTATCCTTCCGGCTTTGACCACTTTCTGGATGCTGGGTTCGTCGTGAAGTGCAGCGAGCTCGTGGTTCATCCTTCTCCGCCACACACCGTTCTCCTGCACGCCGCCGAAGATCGTCCTTAGCACCCGTCGCTCGAAAACTCCGAGTGCTTGCAGGTCCTCCTCGAGCATCGTCCATGTCTCGTGTCCGAAGAGAACCACCCGGTCTTATTAGCGTCTTGTACATGGTAAACTTGGTGCGGGGGTGTATCTTTTTTGACCGCAGTTTCTTCTGGAGCCCATAGTAGGCATAACTTCCACTGATGATGCGCCTTCTTATTTTACGGCTCACGTTATTGTCAGCCGTTTGCAAGGAACCGAGGTAGACGAATTCTTCTACCATGTCGAAAGTATCCCCGCCTATTGAAACATTGCTGCCAAGGCTTGTCCTGTCTCGCTCAGTCCCACCTACCAGCATGTACTTTGTCTTAGCCGCATTCACCACCAGTCCGACCTTTGCTGCTTCGCGTTTCAGGCGGGTGTACAGTTCTGCCACCGTTCCAAATTTTCTAGCAACAATATCCATGTCATCCGCAAAACAGACAAATTAGCTGGATTTCGTGAAGATCGTACCCCGGCTGTTGAGCCCGGCTCGTCGCATAACACCTTCCAGAGCGATGTTGAATAGTAGGCAAGAAAGTCCATCACCTTGTCGTAGTCCCCGTCGAGATTCGTATGAACTGGATAGTTCACCCGAAATCCTTACGTTGTTCTGCACACCGTCCATCGTTGCTCTTATCAGTCTAGTCAGCTTCCCGGGAAAGCTGTTCTCGTCCATAATTTTCCATAGCTCTGTGCGATCGATACTGTCGTATGCCGCTTTGAAGTCGATGAACAGGTGATACGTTGGAGCCTGGTGTTCACGGCATTTCTGGAGGATTTGCCGTACGGTGAAGATCTGGTCCGTTGTCGACCGGCCGTCGATGAAATCGGCTTGGTAACTTCCCACGAACTCATTTACTTTAGGTGAAAGACGACGGAAGATGATCTGGGATAGCCGTTTTTTTTGGAAGATAGTCCTTTTTTCATAGCGTAGGTCTTTGCCGATTGTATCGAGTCGTATTTGGAAAAAAAATCAAAATATCATTTCGAAGAAGTTTTCTAAAAAAAATCTTGATCGATTTTTTGCATATTTTTGAAACATTCAAAATTTAAAAAAAAAATCGAATAGATTTACTAAACAAATGAAGGAATTTTGTTAGAATCTTGGAAGAATTCTCGGGAGAACACTTGAACTAATGCATTAAGAAACTTTTACCGAAATTCTTTAATTATTTCTTGGAGAAATATGTGAAGGAATCTATGTAGATATTTATGAACAAGTGAATTGAGTTTCGAAATGAGCTTTTAACTCAGTTCTCAATCAAATTTGTGAAAAAATTTCTGGTGAGATTCTTGGGAAAGATTCTGAAGGCATCCTTGGAGGAATCCTTAAAGCTGCAATCCTAAAAAAGGAATTCCAAAGAATTGCTTAAAGGAATTACTTAGCAAACCTTTGGAGAATTTGAGTGTAGAATTAGCATCTAAGTTAAAATAGACAAAAATAAAAATTTAAAAAAAAAGTTGGAGATTTTTTTTGAAAGAATCCATTAGGGTATTACATTATTTTTACTTAAGCTACAGCGAATTCAAATGATAAAAACGTGTATAAAAAATGGATGTTGTTAAATGATATTCTAGACGGCCTGAGAATCTGAAAATCTCATATCTGAGAAATAATTGATCCTTTTTATATGAAAACTGTCGACCATGCTACAAAAGTATAGCTCATTGGAGGCAGTGGCGTAATGTTCCTAACAGTGGGGAGGAAAAAACATAAATAATAAAAACTGCAAAAAAATCTCGAAAAACTTTTCACATAGTCCCACATATTCTTCCTATTTTCTTTTTTTTCTTTTTTTGATTCGCTGTAACTTATGTTGTAGTTTATGTTAGAGAAAAAAAGTGCACATTTTTTACATTTGAACCTGTACCTTAAATCTATTTTTGATATAGAAAATCTCAAACATTGTTTGTTTTTTTTCTGATTTTAAAAATCCTTTCAAAACTAATAAATTAAAAAAAAATCATTAGAAGCATTTGACATCCCGAGCTACTTGGAAAATTTGAAGCTGGAAGTCAGCTTTCTACAGAAAAAAATAATGAAAAGCTAGAGGTAAATTGTATGACAACTAACATACACGTTAAATATTGCTCCCAATTAGACCTGTGCGCCGCCGCGCTACGCCGCCGCCACCGACACTTTTTGTCCCACGCCGACGCCGATCAAGATATCTGCGGCGCGCCATATGCCGCTGTTTGTCACGCCGCCGTTTTTCATTTTTCGCGCCGGTGATCAGTGCACGAACAAAATTAAGTTAACATAAAGTTGAGATAAAAAAAATCTCACGGTCACTATCATAAGAATTTGACTGCAATAATTGATTTCTCATCATCGATTTTCTCAATACTATTAAGAGAATATCAATAAAAAATTCAATTACATACTAAAGTTATGCCCTTATAATATTAAAATTGCAAAAAAAATACGTTCTAACAATTTGAAATCCGGTCATTGAATTTTTGGTCTGTCTATTTTTTGTCTTTCTATTGTTTTGGACAAACTCTGCACAAGACTCTTATAAGAAAGCCTGAAGAAATTTTAATGCAATTTCTGGGTGTCCATTCAAATACGAAACTCTTAGAACTTTTTTTTTACATTAGATTTCATTCATTATTCATCATTCACATCTCTCCAGAAGTTTCTCCGAAGATTCTTCCAAAATGATTCAGTGATACCGCCAGGAGATTTATCAGGGATTCCTCCAGAAAGTCCTTCAGGGATGCCTCCAGGTTTTTTCTATTGATCCAGGATTGATTGTTTTCAGACGATCTCTTAGGAAGATTTCGAAAGGAGAAGCTTCAGGGAAAACTCCAGGAGTTCCTTTAGATTTTTTAAATAGGATTCAGGGATGCCTCCTGGGAATACATCGAAGATTCATCCATAAGGTCCTTCAGGTATTCTCATAGGAGGTCCTTCAGAGATTAGTCTGAGAGATCCTTCAGGCATTCCTTCTGAAGCTCCTTCAGGAATTCCTACAGGAGTTTCTTCAGAAACTAGTCAAAGAATTTCCTCAGAGATTCCTCCAGGAGATCCATCTGAAATTACTCTAGAATTCCAACAATGTATTTCTACTGACGTTCTGTAGGGATCCTAAAACAGATCCTTCAGGGATCACTCCGGGAGTTATATCAAGGGTTCTTACAGGAATTCCTTCTAGCATCCCTCCTAAAATTGCTTTACCCAAGTAACAATTTAAATTCCTTTTAGATTTGTTTATTTTTATGGAAGCTTTATCATAGCATGAAGAATTCATGAAACATTTATAGTTGTTTTTATCAAGAGAAAATAATCTCCGTTCGTATGCGGTTTTTAAGTTTTCTTCAAGTTAATTTTGAAAACTCCGCATAAAACAACTTGATTCCCTAAGGCATTTGATCTTATTATAAGTTTTAAGACGTATTTGAAGTTATTTTCAACACATAACATCAACAAACTTTATTAAAAGTTTATGCTTCGTTTATTCAAGTACAATTCATCTGTGTTATTCTCCTTTAAAAACTTCTTAAAGCTTTCAATTCTTGAGCTAGAGCCACTAGTCTGGAATAAGAACTAAGCGGAATAATAAAATCTTATTAATTCAAATAATGAATTATGCAATAAATTGACTTCTTTATGCAAATATAAACACTCAAACATTTTTGCTCACTGTTAATTTTGCCGTTTTGGTGCTCAAAAGTAATCATATCGACGAAATATTCATTTTATAGCCAATCAAAAATGCGAGTAGCTTGCTGAGGTCGTCCAACCTTCAGCCAGTTACTCACACAGGCCACAGCAGCTTGAATCGAAAATGAAATGGGTACTTACTGTGACTCTTCTCGTGCTTATGCTAAATAGTGTAATACTAGTAAGTTTTAGAAATGCACTTATTAAATAGACGAAACTATAATAGAATTGGCACTTTCTGAAGCAAAATGTACAGAAACCACTTTCTAGCTCCAAAAAGGTAAACAAACAATTGTCAAAGGCTGTTACTCTTGAATAAAACGAATAAGTTTCATTTAAGACGAACAAATCTGCCTTAAGATCATCACTAGTAAAAACAATCTTCAATAAATGCTGTAGATTTCATGCAAGGTGACTTGGTTCCATCATTGTTTTGAGGTGGTTTGGATTAAAGGTAATAACAATTGATGGCGGCTGCATGAGTTTTGTTCGCTTGGAACGGCAGCCATGTTTAGAAAGAATTGAAAAAGTGGCGTAGCTTTTTGTTTTTACAGGAAATTTATGTCTTCGTATATTAATGAATGATATTATTTTTAAGGCGCTTTGTTATTTTCGTATGTTTTGGGTGGCATATCAACAACAAAGTGGGTATGGCACGGAAAATTTTGGTTCCTTGTCATCAATGATCTGTCAGGCAATTTTGATGCATTAGCCATTTCAATTTGATGAAAATTAATTCGCAGTCCAATTAAAATTTCATCCATGAAACAAAACTAGTTCACATCTGCATAATGCTGAGGTAAAAGATTTCATTTATCATGCACTATTAGAATTTTTGAAAAAGACAGCAAAAAGATCAACATGCTTCAAGCTATTCTTGTTAAAGTTTTATGAAGTTCTTATAACCAATCATCAGTGTTAATACATAAATACAACTAGTTTCAAAGCAGTCTTCAAAACCAGTCTTGAAGATCTCCTGAAGAGTGGGCCAGATTAGTCTTATGGATAGTTTATACCTTTTTTATTTCGGATTTGCAGAGCAAAGAGCTTTATTGCTAAGTTTTATTATTCAATCTTAGAAATTACTTCAGGATTGCCACAAAAGTATAATTGTTACTTGGGTAGTGATTCCTCTTGGAATGACTTCGGAATGCCTCATGTAATTTTTCAGAGATTCTTACAAGAGTTCTTTCAAGGATTGCTCCAGAAGTTCCTTCGAGGATCTTCACAAGAGTTCGACCAGGTGTTCATTGGGAATTCCTTCAGAAACTCCCTGAACTATTTCAACAAGAGTTCGATTAGGTGTCCTTCCAGAAGTCCCTTCAGAGGCTTTCAGAAGGATTTTTAAATGTCTCCTGGAGATCCATCAAGAATTTTGTAAGAAGCTTTTAAAGGAATTCCTGCAGGAGGTCTTCAGAACTTAGTGTAGGGGTTCCTGCAGGGATTAATTCTGAAGTTCTTGAAATTCCTACAGGAGTTCTTACAGAAATTCGTCCGGGAGTTCCTTCAGAGATTCCTCTAGGAGTTTCAGAGGTTCTTGCGGGTGTTTCTTCAGTGATTCCTCCTTTAATTTTTTTTCAGGGATTGCTACAGGAGTCTCTCAGAAAATCTTATAGAAGAATCCAAGTTCACCAAAGAAATTCCATCGGGAATTTCCTCTGTAATTCATGCAGAGATTCATCCTGCATTATTTTCGGGGATTCCAACTGGACTTTCTTCGGGGGTTCCCCTGAACTTCCTTTTAGGATTCCTCTTGAAAAACTTCGGGGATTCCTCCTGATAATCCGTCGTGGATTCCTCTTGGAATTTCTTCGCGGTTTTCTCCTGGAATTCCTTTTGTGATTCCTTTGGAGATTTTTCTTGGTATTATTGCGGGGATTCTTCCTGGACTTCATTTAGGGATTTCTCCTGGAATTCCTTCGGGGATTCCTCTATATGTATATTCTTCCGGAGATTCATCCTATACTTTATTCTGGAATTTCTCCTGGAATTTCTTCGGGATTCCACCTGGACTTCCTTCATGGATTTTTATGAAATTCTTTCGGGAATTCCTCCTGATATTCTGTCGTGGGTATCTCCTGAAATTTCTTCGGGGTTTCCTTCTGCAATTTCATTGCTGATTTCTCTTAGAATTTCTACGGAGATTCCTTCTAGATTTCCTTCAGGAATTCCTCATGGATTTCCTCCTGGAATTTCTTCGGTGATTTTTCCTACTATTTCTTAGGGGATTCCTCCTGGAATTCGTTCGGGGATTTCTCTTGAAATTCCTTCGGGAATTCCTCCTAGAGTTCCTACGAGGATTCCACAATTCCTTCGGAGATTCTTTCTAGACTTCCTTTGGGGATTCCTCTTGAAATTCCTTCGGGGTTGCCACTTGAAAATCCTTCGATTATTTCGCTCGGAATTCCTTCGGAGATTCCTCCTAGAATTCCTTCAGGGGTTCCCCCTAGGATTCCTGCAGGGATTTCCCATGTAGTTTTTTTTTAAGATTTCTGCTGGAATTATCTTCAAGGATAAAAAAAAATCCTCCAGGAATTCCGCCGGGTATTCTTTCGGGACTTCCTTCAAGATTGCCGCCTGGATTTCCTTGGAGGATTTCTCCTGGAATTCTTTCGGGCATTTGTCTTGGAATTGCATTGGTGATTCCTCTTAGAATTTCTTCGGAGATTTCTTTCCTTGAATTTTTTCGGGGATCCCTCGTGGAATTCCTCAATGAATTCCTTATGAAATTCTGCCGAGGATTCCTCCTAGAATACCTTCGAGGTTGTCTTCTGAAAATCTATCAGAGATTTCATCCGGATATTTTTCGTGGATTCCTCCTAAAAACACTTTGAGCATTCTTTCTCGAGTTCCCTTGGAATTCTTTTGGGGATTCCTGCTGAAATTGCTTTGTGTATTATAGCTGGAACTCCTTTGGAATCCGTGCTGGATTTTTTCGGGATTTCCTCTTGGAATTCCTGCGGGGATACCTCCTAGAATTATTTCAGGTGTTTGTCATGAAATAGATATTCCGTCGGGATTCCTTCTGGAATTCCTTCGGGACTCCCTTTTGGAATTCCTTAGGTGATCCCTTTACGAATTTCTTCGGAGATTGCTGCTGAAATTCCTTCGGGGATCCCTACCGGAATTCCTCTGGGAATTCCTCTTAGTATTCCTTCACGGATTCTTCTCAGGATTCTCTCAGGGATTTCTCTTGGACTTTCTTCAGAGATTCGTCCTGGATATTTTACATTCATTCCTCCTAAAAATCCTTCTTGGATTCTTTTAGAAATTCCCGCTAGAATTCCTTCGGGGATTTCTCCTGAAATTCCTGCTTGAGTTCAATTGGGGAGTCCTTCGGGAATTCTTTCGATGATTCTCTCTGGATTTCCTTCTGAAATTCCTCGAAAATCAGGGATTTCTTCAGAAGTGCAGGGATCTCTCCAAGAGAGATTTTTAAACCAGCAGAGATTCCTGCAGCACTCCTTCAGGGTTAAATAGAGCAGTTCCTGCAGAGATAAGTCCAGAATTTTGTTCCATGATTTCCTCCAGGAGTTTCTTTAAGACTCCTTCTGGAATACCTTCCCAAGTAACACACATGTTATATAAAAGTTACGACAGCGCAAGTTTTGGTTGTATAGAAGTTTATTTTACGTAATTCTAACATTGTGTTGAAATAACGTAAAATAAACTTATATACAACCAAAACTTGCGCTGTCGTAACATTTATATAACATGTGTGTGACTTGGGTTTTGAGGTTCCTCCCTGAAATCATTCGGGGATTCCTCAGTGTAAATAATGCGACCTTATTATCAAATGTGATACCTTCTGAAGGTTCGATGAAAACAAAACAAAAACTGTAGCAAAACCGATATTTTATTGCCCTTTATTTGAAATGAAGTAATGCAACATGCACTACACTAAGGATGCAGGTAATGTGGTGACAGTGACGGACCCGAACAGAAGTAAAAAGAGGTATTCATTTAAACGTAATAGTTTATGTCATCAATGGTCATGAAAAAGCTCAGACTAAAAATCATAAGCGTAATGACAACTTCTTTGCTTTGCCAATGTTTACATTTATGGTCACGTCGATTCACGCCGCCGCCGCCGCCAGCCAAAAATGGCCCTCACGCCGTCGCTGAGCAAAATATAGTCGGCGCACAGGTCTACTCCCACACAGATCAAAAAAAGAGTGTAAAATTCTGTGACAAATGATGCACATGATTGGAGCGTGGGATATCATAGAAGTTTACATGACATATAATGTAAAGTTCATGAAATATCATGTAAACTTCCATTATATGTCATGTAATTCAGCATAACTCTGAGAGTTTACATGACATATAACACAAATTTACATGATATATCATGTAAACCATCATAACACTAAGTTTACATGACTAAAATGAAGTTTACATGACGTGTAAATCTCATTATTTTTATCTGTGCAATGTATATTTTTCTAAAAGTCCTTCAAATATACTCATCTTTGAAGATATTACATATTTCAATCCAACAAACCGTTTTCCAGCCATATTTTTCGCAGAAGAAAAAACGGTTTTTCTCATAGGTATCATACATAATGTTGAGGGCTATTTGCAGATTCAAAGGTATTTTTCAGTCTATCTTGATGCATGGGGAATTTCTTGCCTGAATAGCTCAAGAAACCGTTTTTGTTCGATCGCAGAACGAAGTTGCGAATGACAGTTCAAATGGCCTTCATAGAAGAAAGTTTCTTCCAGGAACCGGTCAAGAAGTTTCTTGAGCAATTCCTTTTGTGATAATTGTTGCAAAAACACCTGATATTAATATAAAGCATCAAAGCTGGTACCAATAGATTAAGTTCTGAAAAGTGTTATATATTGATCAACTTGCGACCACAAAGCGGACAATCGATTCACCTAGCCATTATTTACCACCAATCCCATTGGAACCATTTCACTTTCGTTTAGCGTTAAACTTCACATCCCTGATCCAGTTCCATGAATTTTTTTTTTCACTTTCTAGCAGAACTTTAGCACAATTCCACCAACAAACCCGACCGGTGACATTTAGCCACAATTCAATAAACCACTACGGTTAGACACCAGACCCATTCCCCGAATACATATCAATAACCGTCTGTCCGGTATACCCCTATTCAATTCAATACACGAACTCCACAGAAGCAAGGGGTATGTTGGTAGGTAGGGGTATTAGGGGCATAATGGACACCCTAAGCAAATGAGTATGTTAGGCCTGTATAACGAAGAAAAACTTAACATATTATCAGTTGGCTTACAACTTTAACTTGTTTCCTACGTATTTCAATCATATACAGCTGGTAGAATGTCATTATAGTGAAGAAATAAAGAATTGAAAACCGTGTGTTTTTTGGGGCTGGCAGGAAAGGTACGGGGCGAAATGGACACCCATTGGGGCATAATGGACACCCCTGCATATCTTATGCTGTATCTTTGAGAATATCGAAGAGATAAGTAATTTGCCAACGGAGATCAATACGACAGATATAATACTCCATCTTAGACGAGTTTATATAACTTCAAAGTTAATTAAATAAATTTTAGGCTATAATAATCGGATTGAATTTTTTCAAACTCTCTTAAACGCCTAACAGTATGCAACGCGCGTACATCCATTCATAATTGCCAGTGTTCATTTCGCCCCGAATAGATTACAACATTGAAATTGCTATTTTCAGTGTGTTCTGAATAAAAATATAATACTTCATGCATTACTAAATCTACGTATACACGTAGATAAGCTAACAATTCACTTGTTTGTATGGTGGACACACTCAATCACTCGTAATACCTTATTTGCTGCTGCTTCGAAATAATAAGAAATCCACCATACGAAAAACATACTTCAATTTCAATGATATTTTGGTTATTTTGAAGGAATATATAAGGTACTTTTGAAAAATAGAATAAAGACTTGTTCCTTTACACTTACGCATTGAAAGTTTTACATAAAAGTCAATGGTTTCGGCAAAAACAGGGGTGTCATTTTCGCCCCGGGTGTCCATTATGCCCCTAATCCCCCTATCAATTGGAAGCGTATCGGACATCGGTCACTCGAACGACGACGACGGGCAGTGGAAAACCACTCGAAATGCCACTCAGTGACACAACAGCAACTGTGTGGCAACTCCACATTAGAGACGAGAGGACGCGGATATACCTCCCGTCCATATCCGGGAGTGAAATATTATTACCTCTCGGACAAGCTCGAAAGCGTCGCCATTAGATCCCACACCACACCGTATCGTCGTCGTCGTACTAGCAACAGTCCGGATAACCGCACTCTCGTGGTGTCACGTGGTCGGTGGAAATAAAAAGACCCGGGCTAGGTGGAAGGCGGAAGAAAAAGGGATAAAAGTTTATTATATTTTATGTGGTGCCACTGCCATTTTGGCTCCATCGATGATGGATTTGGATTCGATTAAGCTTGGAAGATGGTGGCAGCGGTGGTTCTAAGGAATCGGAATAAAGCGGATATGGATGAGAGCATGCGAAATGGTTGCGTCTCGTGATGTAGCTAAGGGACGTTTTTAGTGAAATGCGCTTCAAGGGCTGTAAAATTGCTACGTTACTCTAAGGAAAAAAATCATGATGAATTGAACATATTAGCATACATTCTCAAGTCACTATGGGTCACTATGAGAAAGCATACTTTTTGACATTTCCTTTCAGAAATAGATAAAATTTGATTGAAACTATGTAACCGATGATGTAAGATAATAAACAAAATATCAATATATAAGAGAAGCATGTGTTGCGATTACATCGCTTATACATAAAACAATTAACTGAAAATTGAACTCATGTCTATATCCTTCACAGGCATATACCAGAAAACAGAAATTGGAAGACACAGAATGTTGATTGATTGACAACTTGTAAAAAAAAAAATAAATCTATTTAAAACAAATCGCGTTCTGGTGGGATTCGAACCAACGATTCCGTATTCGTTAGACCGGTGCACAGTGGGAAAAAATATGTATGAAAAGCGAATTAATTCAATATCTCTGCTCGGAGTGGATGGATTCGAATGAGTTTTTGACACAAACGGCAAAAATTTCTATAGTTTAATAAAAGGAGGATGTCATTCGCCGCACGATGCTGGAAATCAGTGTTTTGAGCTCGTTTTACCCCGCGCTCTCTTTTTCACACCTTTTTGAGAAAATCCTCATCTATTCCCGACTGGCGTGCAAAATAAATAACTTATTTAACTCGTTTTTGTGTAGAAACTTCCATAGTATCGGAAATTTGACATAAGGTTGCTCCTTCTCTTGTCGATTGCATTCCACTCCGGGCGGAGATGCATGTTAAAATAGGGGATGTCGGGGTTATTTGAAGATATTTCAATTTTTAAGGCCGTGCGGTGGGCCAAACCTGCTCCATTCGATACTACAGAAGTCTTAACACAAACACGAATCAAAAAAATCATTTATTTTGTACTCCAGGATTTTTCCAAAAAGGTGAAAAAGAGAGAGAGTAGGGTAAAACGGGTCCGGTACACTGATTTCCAGCATCGTGCGGCGAATGACCCCCTCCTTATCTGAAACTGTAGAGTTTTTTGCAGTTTGTGTCAAAATTTCAATCAAATCCATCCACTCCGAGCGGAGATATTGAATTTATTCGCGTTTTATACCTATTTTTTCCCATTGTGCGGTGCCTTAACCATATGAGCCACAATAGAGCGATTCCACGAACAAGTGGGAAATTGTTCCAGTTTTTATTTTTTGTATTTTTTTATTTGTATGAAACCTTGCATACAAGTTTTTTGGGAACAAAAACGCCGTTTTGCATACTTGGTTCGCCATTTTGAATCTAGCCTTACTTATGAGAAAGGCCTATGAAAAATGCACATGATATCTTCAAAAAATTGAATCTCGAAAACGGTATGTCCGATCGGTTTGGTGTTTTCGGCGAAGATTTAGACAATTGATGATGCTATATGGAGAAAATATGCACGGTAAAAAAAAAGTTTAGTATTAGTGATTTGAACTAATATATAGATTTTCCCTTAAAAGTGGCATGTCAATATTTTTTAATTATCCTTATGTTATAGCTGACTGAAAATGCAATCTAGTGCACAGTGGGTTGTTCTGGAGAAAAATAGGTTACAATGAAAAAAAAAATGTTATAAAAAATTACGATTTTCAAAAAAAAGCCTTTAAGAAAAGTCAAAAAAGTTTGTCGCCCTAATTTTATGAAAGTACATCAAATTTGCAAGCAAAAAGTACTTCGGTAACATTTTTCTAAGATGCACCGTTTAGAAGATATTACTAATTTAATATTGATTTTTTGATTACTTAATAAGTTTTAGCCCTTTTCGGATGTACTCCGTGTTTCTCCAGTTTCAAAAGTATTTTTTTCGGAAAGATTGGAAAATTTTGAGTTAAAATGACACTGACAGCTTAAAGATTTGAGTGAAATTCTCTGCCTTAAAAATATTTTGAAAATCAAGTTACAAAATCCCACTATCAGGAACAATGATTTCTTCCAGTGGTTTTTGGTGTATTTTGTTAAAAATGTGCATTCAACTCTTGCATATCGCAAGCTCCTCAATTAGCAAGATTCAAAAGAGCGAATAAGGCTTATTTTTCAGGAATGGTGATTGTGCGCAATGAAAAATAACATTATATGTTGTCCATCAGTTTATTTTTATTCCTGTATTTTTATCAAATTATTGTTTGCACAACTTTCTTAACAATATCGAATATTTTGGTATCATTGTCAGCACAGTTTGAATAAAGCTTTGCCTTTATTGTATTTTCTGATAGGGGAGTAGAATTTTTCTGTTAAATGAGTGAAATTTTTGAGTTCCTTGAATTGTTTTTGCATTATTATATTGATTATTTGGCTGCAAAGACATATTTTCGTATTCCTCTGTAGTAGAATAACAAAATGACAACTCTGTAAGTTCTTCTTCTTTTCGTTTGTTTGCCCAATTAAACAACTCTCTTGCAGTTTTTATCGGGTGTTCGCGTTCTTTGGCTAAACTTGCTCTGGTAGCCATGCGTTTTATCGTACCTCCAATAGCATCGCATGGACCTTTTCCGTGCGATGTTGCGAAGAAATGCCATTCAGCGTCAATACCATACTTCGACTTGAACTTACAAAGGCTAGAAAAGTTTTTTCGGTTTTATACTGTGAAGCAGCATCATCTGACATAAAATATATTTTTTTCGTGTTTTTGTTTTGATCAATTTGTAAAAAGTTTATCATTTTATCAATAAACAAATTAACAGCGACTGAATCGTGTCTTAGTTCTTCTGAAATTATAATGAAGCTAAAATGTTTAATTTGCATATTTTCAGTATAATATATTACGAAAGGATGGATTTTGGCCTGTTGCACGTTCCAATGGTGTGATTGAACTTCATCCTGCAAAACGCACAAATAGCTAAAAATTCACCATCTTGCAAGTTTTGTTTTGTAGTTTTCAAAAAATTGGATTGTTCGGTTTTTACAAAATCATGCGGAATTAAACTTTCTAATTTTGAGCTGAAAAATGTAACAAAGTCATCGGTTTGCTTTACAATAGTTTCTAAATCACATCTGTCAGTGGTAAACCATTGTTCGGACGAAAGCTTTTCAACAAAGTTTTCTTACAGTTGTTTCAATAAACTGTCTTCTAAAACTGAGGTATCTGGGAAGTTTTTACATATTCGTAGATGGCAATGAGTTGTCTTATTTTTGCAAAGTAATCTATTCGTTAATGTTTTTAGATCATTCAAAACATTGTATTTTTTTAAGCTTTGTAGAATTAAATTGACAATTTCATGCGTAGTGCAAACGCAAACATTATGTGTTCCTGTGATAGTCAATAGTTTACATTGCCTTGGCCGGAGGCTTGCAAATGATGAAAACCCTATTTTTACATTGACGTACATTTTATTAAAGATATTAAAAGCTTCTCTTAGTGACATCATTAACATTTTTTTCTGAACAGCTAATCTCTTCACGCATAAAAATCCGTTCCGAAAACCGTCCACAACCAGTCACGTTATTCGGAACAAGCACGATTTTCGTTTACGAAAATACACCATGAATAAAAATCGCGTTCTCGTGAACCCTGTTCAGCCACAAAAATGTAACGCCTAAGTAACGGACCAGCTCAAGATCAGAAATCATATTATCGTGAACTGTGTTCGTATATCTATGATTTTTGTTCGCATAGATTGAACCTAGTTCACGGTAGGGGGATTAGGGGCATAATGGACACCCTAAGCAAACGGGTACGTTAGACCTGTATAACGAAGAAAAACATGACATATTATCAGTTGGCTTACAACTTTAGCTTGTTTTCTACGTATTTCAATCATTTACAGCCGGTAGAATGTCTTAATTGTGAAGAAATAACGAATTTTAAATCTTGTGTTTTTTTGGGGCTGGCAAGAAAGGTACGGGGCGAAATGGACA